>NW_024714389.1:0-22855 GCF_018991925.1 Homarus americanus
GCTAGACGACGAATGGCGGGCTTGGTGATACCCTGGATGTGGTCACGAAGCACCTTACGATGACGCTTGGCGCCACCCTTTCCAAGTCCCTTGCCGCCTTTGCCTCGTCCAGTCATGTTGTTGTGGTTGCTACTACAGGTGGTCCTGGTGTGGCTTCGCCGAATCGAATCGAAAAATGCTAGTGACAGGGGGGAAGGAGGTTCAGGAGAAGAATAAAGGGAGGATTGAAGTGAATTTTAGGAGGAGAGAACAGATGCAGTGGCTAAACACCGCTTGCGTGAGGGATTATAAGATGGGGGCAGCAGCAACAACCCGGCTGGACGCGGCAGGGAGGCGACAAGACAAGGCCAGGCTAGCGTCAGGTCAAGCGTCAGGTCAAGCGTCAGGTCAAGCGTCAGGTCAGGCGTCAGGTGCGTGTTGGGTTGGGCAATGGATGTTCAGTGCTTGGTCGGCTTGATTGTGTTTTGGTTTCTTGTGTGGAGGGGATGTCTTGGTCTTCTTAGCTTGATGTCGATTTTCTTCTCTCTCTCCTTCTCTTCTTGCTCTCTTGAATTGTCCATTCGTTTGTGTTTGGGTCTTCTTGTTCGTCTTCCTCCTCGTATTTTAAGTCCTCATAGGTGTGGAAGAATTCAGAGAGGGAAAGGTTGACCACGTGGGCTTCAGCACCACTGGCCGCGTGGGCTTCAGCACCACGGGCCACGTGGTGTTCTTGGTTCTGTGTGGTGGGCTGCTTCTGTTGAGTTTTCTTTTCTTGGTTTTTCTTTACTGCTGGTTTTTCTTTTCTTGGGAGCGTACAGCAAGGAGGGCCTCTTTGTAGCTCAGTTTTTTCTCGAGACGAGCCTTGGCTACCCTGCATTCCTCCTTCCATCTGGGGCAGGTCCGGTCGGCGGAGGAGTGTGGGCCACCACAGGCAACGCATTTTTTCTCTGTGTTGGGGCAGGCCGTGTAGCGGTGTCCAGGGTTGCCACACATGGAGCAGGTGTCTTCCTGCGCCTCACACTTGTTTACAGTGTGTCCATAGTGCTGGCATTTGTAACACCGTTTCGGTCTGCAGTATGGCTTGACTGGCATAGTTACCCACGCCAGTTGAGCTTCCTTGGGTAGGGTGGAGTGGTGTCCGATGAGGGCAGTGGTGTCGGACAGCTTCTTCACAACTTGGAGCTGCTGCTCCTTGAGGAGCTCACTCAGCTCTGCTTTGTCCATGTGGGCAATTTCGGCGTGGGAGATTACACCCAGCTTCAAGTTGTCCCACATGAAGGCAAACATTTTAAAAGGAATGCCGTTGATGTCTGGGATCTCCGCGAGTTGAGCGGGCATGCCCATCTCGGCGAAGGTGATCTTGATGTCACCATGGAGCTTTCGGCGTTCTACCTTGGTGACCCCCACGATCCCATTAGCTTCGAAAAACTTCTGGAGAACTAGGAGGTTTAGTTTCTTGGGGCAGGTCGGCGTGTCCGGACGTATCCGCGCCACGTTAACAAACTCGTATCCGTTCATGGTGAGGGAGAGAGAGTGTGTGGCTTCGCCCACGGTTTGGTGGGAGTAGGTGGCGTGCTGTGGACGCAGCGGTAGTATCGTTCATCCAAGGCCGTCCCTCCCTCTTGGAGGTGGGGCGTAGCTTGCGGATGACGCATCACCGACTTCATTAATGGGGTTGTACTGAGGTGAAGGCTCTGCGTATACTCGCCCACTTCCGCCTGCCAGGCCTTGTGTTACTATTTGCGATAGATCGAGATGGCCCGTACTAAACAGACTGCCCGCAAGTCCACTGGAGGCAAGGCTCCACGGAAGCAGCTTGCCACCAAGGCAGCTCGCAAGTCCGCCCCAGCCACCGGTGGTGTCAAGAAGCCCCATCGTTACAGGCCCGGAACCGTCGCCCTTCGTGAGATCCGTCGTTACCAGAAGAGCGCAGAGCTACTCATCAGGAAGCTGCCCTTCCAGCGCCTGGTGCGTGAGATCGCCCAGGATTTCAAGACTGACCTGCGCTTCCAGTCGTCTGCCGTCATGGCTCTGCAGGAAGCCTCTGAGGCTTACCTGGTGGGTCTTTTCGAGGACACCAACCTGTGTGCCATTCACGCCAAGCGCGTTACCATCATGCCCAAGGACATCCAGCTGGCCCGGCGCATCCGCGGAGAGCGTGCTTAAGTCCTCTTCCTTGGGGAAAAAGAAAAAGAACAACAAAACCTACCAGACATCTATAACTCGGCCCTTCTCAGGGCCAAAGAACTGTTCTGAAGATAATTGTCATGACAATCGAAATGGTTGGTGGTAGGAGAGCGTTAATTTCGGTTACCCAAATCGCCTAACGGTAAGTTGGTAACATTCGTGCAGGCACGAATGTATAGTAGGTCATCAATTCGGGAGGTGGGTGGGTGCAACAAACAAGAGCTAGTAACAAATAAATATATAAAGAATAAGTAAGTAAATAAATAAATAAAATAAAAGAAAATACAATAAAATACAATAAAATAAAATAAATTGTTTACATGAAATAGGCGTGCTGCAAACATGAAATGAAGCCCAAACACACTCAATGTATGTCACTTTGCAGTGGGTGTAAAAGTACTCCACGCAGAATTTATTTATTTATTTATTATGTTTCGATTTAGTCCGGTTTCTACGCCAATAGAGAATGCAGATTATTATAATTTTTTTTTTTATTTATTTCCCTCTCAATATATCACTGTCGGTAACTGTCTCTTTAACATGTAACTGTGGCTCCGATGGAGCCGATTAAGTTGTAGTAGTGGGATGGCGTGTTTGTTGTGCACAAGTAACCTCTTACTTGGAAGAGGTGTACTTGGTGACAGCCTTGGTGCCCTCAGACACGGCATGCTTGGCCAGTTCACCGGGCAGCAAGAGTCGGACAGCTGTCTGGATTTCCCGGCTTGTAATGGTGGAGCGTTTGTTGTAGTGCGCCAGGCGGGAAGCCTCGGCAGCGATGCGCTCGAAGATGTCGTTCACGAAAGAGTTCATGATGGACATAGCTTTGGAGGAGACTCCTGTGTCGGGGTGCACTTGCTTCAGTACCTTGTAGATGTAGATGCTGTAGCTTTCCTTCCTCCTGCGCTTCTTCTTCTTGTCACCCTTGGCAATGGCCTTCTGGGCCTTTCCAGCCTTCTTGGCAACCTTTCCGGAAGTTTTGGGAGGCATGGCGGCACAGTTACTCGTGGCGCGGAGCGAGAGAATTGAAAACTGGCCCGACTAACTTTTCCTTATATACCGAGCGGGCCGCTCAGGATCAGACTGGCTGCAGCTACGGCTCTCTTACATTGGTTGGGTCCGCGAGGCGGCCACCTGGCCTGATCCTGAGCTTGGTATAAAAGACCAAGGTGGCGGGCGGAAATTTAACTCCTATCACGAAAAGCAGCAGCAGCAACATGTCAGGACGCGGCAAGGGAGGCAAGGTGAAGGGCAAGTCAAAGTCCCGTTCTAGCAGGGCCGGACTCCAGTTCCCCGTGGGTAGGATCCACCGTCTCTTGCGTAAAGGCAACTATGCTGAGCGTGTTGGTGCAGGTGCACCTGTGTACCTTGCAGCCGTCATGGAGTACCTGGCAGCAGAAGTGCTCGAGCTGGCCGGTAACGCCGCCAGCGACAACAAGAAGACCCGCATTATCCCGCGTCATCTTCAGCTTGCCATTAGCAATGACGAGGAGCTGAACAAGCTCCTATCTGGAGTCACCATTGCCCAAGGGGGTGTCCTTCCTAACATCCAAGCTGTGCTCCTCCCCAAGAAGACAGAGAAGAAATAAGAACCCAAGGTTCGTTCACACAAGACAACCTAACCAAACAGGCTCCTTTCGGAGCCACAGGATATCACTTAAAGAGAGAAATATACGACATCAACGTTTTGCAGGATAACACTCTGTGGAAATTGAGTGTAAATGTTTTTGAATGGTGTAGATGTGAAGGGGTACTGCGGGGGCCTGGGGTGGGGGACTTAAACGGGACTTAGAAGGGCGCAAGAAGCAGCAGCAGCAGCTTTAGCAGCAGCAGCAAGGGAGGCGACCTTATTTTCAGTCAGGTTCATACACAAAGAAATACATCAGATTCATTGACAGTACAGTACACATTTACCAGTGTGGGCTAGCCAATTTGGGATAAAGAGCAAGAATGTAATGTCCTCAATGAAGTAATGACATAGTTCAAGATACAATAAGTGAGGTGGCCTGAAGTCTTTGATGACAGTGTCCCATTCAATAATATAGTGCTTTAAAGGTGTATCACCAAGTTTACATGCTGAGTGTTCCGGTATGGGTACAGCGTTACTAACTAGCCAGATGTGTCTGTATCCTAACCTAATTCTGGCCACGACTACATCACACAGGCAAGTTGTTTGGACACTCTTCCTAGCCCCCTTGGTCCCTGTTCACCTACCTACTGTAGCAGTAAGTAGGTACCTGTTGTAAATCGAAACGTTGCCAATTTGTATTCAGGGAAAGTTGTTGGAGCTTCTAAACTTGAACTGACACAATCCGAGGAGTGGTGACCCGAGAATCACAGACACTATCTCTCCCTTCCTAACCTCCTGCTCCTTCCTCTGTCCTCCAAAAATTGAACCATGCTATCGCAAAGGTAATAATACAGGTAGAGACAACAACATATTTTCCTATTGTCTTATTATATATTAATAACAGAAACGCTGCTGCCGCCATCCCGGAGGCTATACATTGTCTCACTGTTCATTCCCTCCACAATTCTTCCTCTTACTTCTTCTTTTTCTTCTTCTTCCATCAATACTTTATTAACGGTGTATGTAAGTTTCACCATGTTTTGCACTCCAGCGGTAGAGCAAATTATATTTTGTTAGCAATAAACCAAAAGCATATTTTATGGCCTAATCATCACTACATAGAACACCACCCATAAAGCATGATACTAGTAGACCACAAACTGCTATAAACACCCAAAGCATATTTTATTGCCTAATCATCCATCACTACATAGAACACCACTCATAAAGCATGATACTATTAGACCACAAACTGCTATAAACCCCGAAAATATACTATACTAGTGACTCTAATTGTGTTACCCAATATTATACGAAATAATACTATAAAACATAATAATAAACACACTAATAGTGTATATTAGTTGAATGCACAATCTGATGAGAAGTCAAAAAAAAAAAAAACAACATAACAATAACCTAGAAAGAGTGTAGAGTATTTTTGTGCAAACTATTATACTAGTAGATGGTCTAAGATAACTGTATGTGAAGGAAAAGGTGTGCTCTCCACTCAAACTTTCTTTTTATGAAATCTCCTACTCCCCAGCTGAGCGGTACGCCCAATGGGAAACAAAACGTGGCACATAACACGCCGCCCGCCAGCTCTGGCTCGGTGAATAGGAATCAGTAATCAGGCGGAGTATAAACAACACCGCCGCCAATGTGCTCCTCCCATCTCTGAGGAAATCTGGCGGGCAACTTAGTATTATATTAGCATGTAATAATAATAACAATAATAATAATAATAATAATACTACTACTACTACTACTACTACTACTACTACTAATAATAATAATAATATTAATAATAATAATATTAATAATAATAACATGCAATTTCATTTTATAACACATACTAACAAAATAGTGTATAGCCTACTATACTTAACTATAATAGGTTAGGTTGCGTAGGAGGATCTAAAAAGTACAGTAGTATACACACACACACACACACACACACACACACACACACACACTTCGCTACTATATGCCAGACGCTCCCCCGGCTTGACACAACCACTCTCCCTGCTTACCTACCAGCCCCCCCTTCCCACTGACTTAGTAGAAGTATTTGAAATAGCAAAACGCCTGGACAAACTAAAATTAAAACGCTCTACCACCCCCATTGACTTACCAATGAAACGCTTCAAGGAGTTCTCCCCGGAGCTTGCTAAACCCCTATGCTCCATCATCAATGCTTCTCTCAGTCAAGCCAGATGCCCAGCTGACTGGAAGACCTCTTATGTATCACCAGTGCCCAAGTCAACCAACCCACAATCCTTAACTCAGCTACGACCTATTGCAATCACCCCAATACCCAGCCTAATCTGTGAAAGTTTTGTGTTCGACTGGCTGGGCTTTTGCTGATATTGCAGGAGTCGTAGTAGACCCTCAGCAATTTGGCAACCTGAAAACTTCCTCCACCACTGACTGACTGTCTTGTCAGCTTTCTCGATTACATATACCGCCATCTCGAGAAACGAAAAACGTCTGTAGCTGTCGCCTTCATTGATTTCACTAAAGCGTTCGACCTAGTCGACCACAATATAATCATCAACTAAGCTATTGACCTCGGGCTTCGGAGAAGTCTTATTATACCAGGGCTTACAGACTTCCTCAGTGACCGACGCCAAGCTGTACGCTTCCGAGGGGCTGGCTGTCTCCACCTTTCAGTCACTCACCTGTGGCGTCCCCCAAGGCACCAAGATGGGACCACTCTGCTTCCTTATGCTCATCAATGATGCCCTAAGAGAAACCCCTGCTCGCTGGAAATATGTCGACGACTCCACCATTGGGATCAGCGTCAACAATTCTGCTCCAAACTATACCGCCCTTCATGATTTATTGAACAGTCTCCAAAACTGGGCCACCAACAACCATGGTTATGCACATCAACCTCTCCTCCGCCATTGTCCCACCTCCTTCCATTACTCTAGGTCCGAACACACTCCAGGTTTTAGATTCCACGAAGCTCCTCGGCGTCACCATAGACAACAAACTAAATTAGAAACCACACGTCAGTGAAGTTATCAAATCCTCCAGTTTCCGTCTCCACCTCCTACTCCGACTCAAGTCCCTCGGTGTTCCTGCACACCAGCTCCTCAGTGTTTACACAACATTCATACTTCCCAAGCTCACCTGGTCTTCCTCCCTAAATGCCACACAACGTAAACACCTAGAAAAAGTGCAAAAGAGGCCATGCAAGATTATTCTCTACCCTTCCTACTCCACATACCAAGAAGCGCTCAACACACTGACCGACCCTTTAGACTCTCACTGACCATCACCACGACCTCATCTGCAAATTTGGTAAGAAGCTTCTACACCATCCCCGACACCGGCTCCTACTACCACCTGAGATCCCTAGTCCGAGAATTGCTCTTCGACACCACAACCGCATCCAGCCCATACGTGCACGAACTGATCTCTATAAGAACAGCCCAGTCCCAACCATTGTAAAAATTATCGATAACTTGTAATAAATCAGTGTACTCCCTCCCAGTAAACACTACTCCTTGCACTGTCACTATGTTGAAATGAACTGTAGTTTGAGCTTTTCCCCAGCTAGTTATTATATGTCTTATTTGTGTCACGCATGTTACTTGTATATTATTTGTAATTCGTAACCCATTCCCCAAATATGTAACTGTATATTTTCAGTCTTCTGGCTGCCAAGCTCTTTCAATAAACCGTTAATTATTATTATTATTATTATTATTATTATTTATATGTTGGTCCATACCAACTCACTCCCCTGAACCCTCCTCCCCACCGGACTATCAACAAGTTCTTGCCATAAGGTACTATCTCATTTGGCCAAGGAATGGAACCAGTGATGAATAGTGGTGAACAGTGCTTAACTCAGTGAAAAACAACTCGGCAGTTGAGTCTTACCCAAGCTAGCTAACCACCTTCACACAGTGAGGTCCCAGGTACCCAGTTCTACTTCCCCTGAGACTCCACGATAGAGAGGCCTGGGACCACACCTCACCCACTTGAATGAGTGAGTCATGTCGACCACGTGGTGTCCCCAAGATGCTACGACACCACGTAGTGAATGTTTGGCTACAGCATCATCATGTGAAGTTCCTCATAACACCATCTGTGAGGTAACTGCTACATCATCAGGCCCCTCATAACGCCATCTGTGAGGGAGTTACTACACCACGTGTCTGGTGTTCAACACCTCACCTTACATGATCTACGCGTGCAAACATTAATCTGTATGTTCACTGTGTGCTCCTTCACCTTTCTCTAATGAGGGCTTTTGTTAAACCACCAATGTATGATGTACTAAGTCATTTGTGTCCAATGTATACTTTCGAAAAGCCCTTGTTTGGGGAAGGTAGGAGAGAGTAGTCGTCATTATTGTCCAAGCCACATTATTTATTTCTATATATAAGTAATGTAGGCTGGTTTTTAAATACCTCAATCTCCTAACGGTGCCGTTTGTATATTAAGAAATACCGAAGCCATACAGTACAACACCAGCGAATATGAAGTATCACTGTAACCGGCAACTGTTACTCACTCATACCTACATACATATATAGAGTCTTTACAGAATGATAGCAGACACGAGGAAGACGAACAACAAGAGGAGGAGAGTTAGAAGAAAATCAACTTCAAGCTAAGAAGAAGAATACCAAGACATTTCCTCCAAACAACAAAACAACACACACAATCAAGCCGACCAAACACTGAGAAACCATGGCGGAACCCAACATGCACCGGACGCTTGACCTGACTCTATCCTGCCGCATCCAGGCGAGTTGCTGCTTAAAGTCCCTCACGCAAGCGCTGTTTAGCCACTGCACCTATTCTCTCCTCCTAAAATTCACTTCAATCCCCCCTGCCACTAGCATGTTATGTATGTATGTATGTATGTATGCATGAATGATAACTGCAACTTTGCGTATTAAAACTCATTACTCTTACCGAAGTAATATAGTGCGTGGTTATGTTATGTCATGTTAGGATAGATTATAAACTACATTGGGTTACATTTCGTGAGGTTCGGTGACGCTACAGGAAGTTAGGTGAGGTACCTGGAGGTTAGGTGAATGTTGACTGACTGACTGACTGACAATTATTAGGAAGTGGTTCCAACACGTTCACACACAACCTATACTCATACCACAAGTCCAGAATTAGAGAGGATCATGTTATTGGATATATTTTCAACGATTTACTCAGTGTCTAACCAACTCTTTAGCGATTTAAATGTGGACCTAAAATTAGGTCCGTATATTTGTTTGTCGTGGTGGTGGTGGTGGTATGCGCCCGTCCATCAGGTTGATTAACCACCAAAACCATAAAGGGTGCGGCCCTGCCGTTTCAGGGCATACACCACATCCATGGCGGTGACGGTCTTCCTTTTTGCGTGCTCGGTGTAGGTGACGGCGTCACGGATGACGTTCTCCAGAAACACCTTGAGGACGCCGCGGGTCTCCTCGTAGATGAGGCCGGATATACGTTTAACACCTCCACGCCGAGCTAGACGACGAATGGCGGGCTTGGTGATACCCTGGATGTTGTCACGAAGCACCTTACGATGGCGCTTGGCGCCACCCTTTCCAAGTCCCTTGCCTCCTTTGCCTCGTCCAGTCATGTTGTTGTGGTTGCTACTACAGGTGGTCCTGGTGTGGCTTCGCCCACGGTTTGGTGGGAGTAGGTGGCGTGCTGTGGACGCAGCGGTAGTATCGTTCATCCAAGGCCGTCCCTCCCTCTTGGAGGTGGGGCGTAGCTTGCGGATGACGCATGCGGCACTCGTGGCCAATGAGGTGGCCACTGAGGTGGAGAATGTCTGTATATAAGCCCGCCCGGTTATGGAGCGCGTACGCCCTCCTAACCGCGATCCCCGCCTGAACCGCCAACCTGACGACCCGAACCACGACAGGCTTCGCACAGAGAAAGCAGACCAGTTACGCGCCTTCAACGAAGCCCTGAAAAGTAGGAACTCTGCCACCACCTCCAACAACTCCACCACCACCACCACCTCCACCACCACCACCACTGCTACCGCTACTGAGGACAACTGGACGAAGGTAGAAAATAAGAAACGCCGACGTGCCTTTTCGGGAAACGATTGCCGTCAAGCAGCCCCCAAGGCACCCATCACCACCACCAGCTCACCTCCAACGACACTGCCAAAATTCCGGATCACGAAAACGGACGCAAAAACAACATATGTCGCCGTCACAGAGATGGAAAAGCAAAACCCACTGGCCAAGTTCTCAGTGCGGCCCAACCTAAAGGGGGAGATGATCGTTCACCCCAAAGACAAGAACTCCGCCACCACCCTCGACACTTACCTACAAAACACCACCACCATTACTTCAACCAAGCTAGACCCCGCCCAGAAACTGATGAAGTCGGTAGTCCTCCGGTACCCAAAGGAACTACCTCTCGAACCCCTGGAGAACCACCCGAAGATCCTGAAAGCCGAGAGATGCTCTCCCCTGTCCGACAAGACGGCCACCACGAAACAAGTCCTCATAACGCACTACGGCTCACCCCCAGCACCATAGACCTCAAAACCTGGGGGATCTACGAAGTGAGGCCCTTCGTCCCAGAGCCCCTGCGATGCTTCAGATGCCAGAAATACGGGCACCATCAGACAAGGTGCACGTACAGGGAAATCTGCGCAGTCTGCGCACAGATGCACGGCACACAGTCCTGCCTCACCAAACTGAAAAATGGGGAAAAAATTGCCCCCAAGTGTGCCAACTGCGGGGGCAAACACCACGCCTGGAATCCTGGATGCTCCGAGAGAACAAAGAGGGTCCAGGCAAACCGACCAGCAGCAAGACCGGCCCCCACCGCCTACACACCAGCCCCACCAAGTACCTTCGTGTGGGGAACCCAAAGGCCCAAACAACAAAGACAACCTCCTCAGCCAGTCAACACCCAAAGTGCAGCCCAGTTTCCTGGCCTCACTACAGCCACACCTCAGCCACCCAAGCAGCAGAGAACGACAACCACGAGAAAGACAAAAGAAGCACACACCAAGGCACCAGAAGGAATGATACACATATCAGACCTAGCCAATGTACTGACGACCTTCGCGGAGGGCCTAGCCGGACTACTGGGCCACAAGATCCAACCCACACAGCTCCAAATACTCATGGGGAGCGTCCTCGGGCAAGTCGCCACAGCTCCAGCCACCTCAGTGGAGGAAGCCACGCCGGTCCGCACACGAGTAACAGCCGAGGTACACTCTACACCGAAGAAGGCCACCAGAGAACCCAAGACACCGACAGCTCCCAAGATACCGACAGCTCCCAGAAAGAAACTGGACGTTTCAACTCCCCTGAACCGAACCACGGCCCAGAAGGCAAAAACCACAGAACACGAAGACATGGACCTGATTCAGTTGGAATCGAACTTGGACATCTCCATCGAGGACCACCAGAAGTCCCCGATGAAACAGTGGTGGAAAACGTCAGCACCCTGAACATCCTAACATGGAATGCTCAGGGCATCAAAAACAAGAAACACCTCCTACAAGAAGCAGCAGCCAAGGACAAGCTTGACATCATACTCCTACAAGAAACACTTCTACAAGAACACCACTGTTTCAAATTCAGCGGTTACAAGACATACAGGAGGCATTTCACGCAGGCGCCAACAAGAGGATGTATGATCTTGGTCAAGTCAAGCATACCCTCCGCCGATGTCACGCAGCAATTTCCATGTGGGGAAAACATCGAGACACAGGCCGTCAAAGTAACCCTCCTAGAACGGGAATTAACTGTTCACAACATCTACAAGAACCCAAGGGGCTCACTGGAGGTTACTCAATTATTTGCTTCGGCCGCCGACCACGCCACACTCATAGGAGGGGATTTCAACGCACATCATCCCTTCCTAAGCTCGGCAAGCCCCACAAATGAAGACGGCCTACACCTATACACCACCTTTCAAGATACACCTGAGATCTGCCTCCTGAACACCGGAGAGCCCACCCACACTAGGGGAGGAAGGCTAGATCTAACCTTCGTCTCCAGTGCACTACAGCCTTCGGCCTCCTGGCAGATACACCCCACGCTGACCAGTGACCACTTCGCCACCCTAACAACGCTGAAGGTGAACAAACTCCCCACTCCACCCCCCCCGAGATGGAGATACAACACTCAAAAGGCAGACTGGGGACTCTTCAAGAAACACCTGGCTAAGTGGCGCGAAAAATCACAGCCGGCCGGCGCAGCACCCGCGGATGAGACAACCCTCCACCACCAATTGGTCGAGGCGTTTCACCTAGCGGCAGAAGAGGCTATCCCCAAAACAAAACCCACATCAAGACAGTACAATGATTACTGGTACTACTGTCCCAGGGTGAAAGAACTCAACCACAGAGTGAACATGGCCCGAAGAAACTACAGGAGACATCCCACGGCAACAAACAGACATCTCCTGCAAGTCATAGTTAAGGATACCAGGGAAGAGAAGGAAGAAATTAAAAACGTAAGCTGGCTCAAGTGGTGCTCCGAACTGAACGAGCACACCTCCCTTGGCAAGATGTGGGCCCAGATCCGAAGGGCATCTGGGAAGGCAACACCACCACCACCAACTCATCCCAACCCAGAAGAGGAAGCCGAGAGACTTGCAAAACTGTTCTCTGACCGAGCAGCAACGAAGAACCTCCCGAGACAGGCGGAGGAGACACAACGGCGTCTGCGACAGGTCAGACTCCAGACGATCCAAGAGGCCTGCAACAGTGAAGATGACACTGACAGACCATTCAACCAGCAAGAACTCCAGAAGTCGCTAAAACGAAGCAAGGATACAGCTCCAGGGGCCGACAGGATAACCTACTCCATGCTTTCTCATGCCGGTACAGCCGGACACGAGGCTCTGCTGCAAGCCATCAATGCTTCATGGACAGCACAAAGACTCCCACCGGAATGGAAGAAGGCAGATATACAGCCCATTCCGAAGCCCAGAGAACCAGACAAGCCGAGGCCCATCTCCCTTCTCAGCTGCATAGCGAAGACCGGAGAAAGAATGGCTCTCAACCGACTCAAGTGGAAAGTAGGCAGCCCACACCCTCACATCTTTGCTTACACCGAGAACACCGGCACAGGCAACAACATCGCCGAGATACTCAGCACAGTGGACAACAAACCAGCTCTGGTGGTCTTCCTCGACCTGGAGAAAGCCTTCGAACCAGCAAATCCTTTGGCCATTACAACTACGCTCGCTAAAAAAGGCGTCAAAGGAAGGTTGCTGGGGTGGATCCAGAACTACCTCACACAGAGAGAAGCACGAGTACGCTTTCAGGGAGCAACCTCAAGCTACAGGGTCCACGAAAACGGAACCCCACAAGGAGGCATCCTCAGTCCAATGCTGTTCAATGTCCTGATGGAAAATCTAGTCAAACTTCCCTTCAGACAAACAGCCAAGCTCCTATGCTATGCAGACGACTTACAGCTCATAGTAAGAGGATCGAACAGACTAGCCAACACGCAACACGCACTCCAACTTATAGAAGAGGAGTGCAACAGACTTGGACTCAAGATAAATCCAGCCAAGTCGAAAGCGATGGCCATCTGCACAGACACACCAGACAAGATGCTCTCCATACAAAACACGCCGGTAGTCTGGACCAACGCCCACCAGTGTCTTGGAATCTGGTTTGACCAGAAACTCACCTTCAAGCCGCAACTCGAGTATCTCAGGCACAGGACGAAGAGCAGACACAATATAATGAGGTCGCTCACCAGCAAATCCGCAGGAGCAAACCTTCATGTGCTCAAAGCCTACTACACGGCCGCCATCAGATCGCTGGTAGATTACAGTGCTCCAGCACTCATTGGACTGAGAGAAGACCAAATAGCTAAGCTAGAAGTCATTCAAAACAATGCTCTCAGGACCATGCTCGGAGCACCCATGTGGACCAGAATTTGCAATCTGCAAATGGAAACCGAGCTACCACCCCTGGCAGTACGAGTCAAGCAGGTGACAGCCGGTCTCCTCGCCAAAATCTGCAGAGCAGACAAGCCCACAGCTGCCAAGATTCGAATCAGTGCCTCCCTCCACCTCGACCACAGAGTGCGAGGGGCCACCTGGTCGCACGAGGCAAGCGAGGTCATCCGACACCTGCAAGCAGAAACACTCGTCAAGAACAACCAAGACACACGAGACAATGGTTACACTGTTCCTCCACCATGGAGCCCTCCACCAGCCACACTCAAATTCACCGACCTCGGCGACAGTAAAGCCAACCTCCAGAAGGAGGACCTCAAAAAAATATCTCTCCAAGCCATAGCCACCGAGACACCGGCTGATGCAGCATCATACTTCACAGACGGCTCGGTGGACCCAAAACATCACAGATCCGGAGCGGCCTTCTACACCCAAGGTCAGACCCTCAAATGGAGACTTTCCAACGACTGCTCCACCCTACAAACAGAACTGGTAGCAATCTCAAAGGCCCTACAACACGCTGCAACACAACACAACAAGTCCGTCATAATTCACACGGACTCGAAATCGGCCATGCAAGCGCTGCAACACAGTCAACCAAGAGACAACGTCCACATCATCACCTCGATCCTCGCGCAGCTACAGGAATTCCAAAGCCAAAACCGACCAGTCGTCTTACACTGGATTCCCAGTCATGTAGGGATCGGAGGAAACGACGTGGCAGACGAAGCAGCCAAGGCAGCTACACGTTCCAGTAGCGTACACATCCAAGTTCCAGCAAGTGTGCAACAGATCAAAAATCACCTCAGAAAGACTACCAAGCTCCACATCAAAAAGAGCTTCCTTCATGCACTCAACGCTGGTTCCTCAATCAGCCAAATGGTACCTGGCGGCCACAAAAGGGAAACCACCTTTCGCAGACAAGAAAACTCCAAGACAAACCCAAGTCAGCCTTCACCGACTACGACTAGGGTACAAGTGCTCCTGGCAGATGATCGGAAATGACGTCACGGAATGCACCTACTGTCAGGAGCCAGCAGCCAACCCACTCGAACACTATCTCCTCGATTGCGAGGTCACACAAAGCCTCCGAGACAGAACTCAAATCTCCCAAGAAACACACACAACACCAGCGGCCACTCTAACCCGAAAGGCCCATACAGACCACATTCACCACCTACTCCGGGTCATCACACGATACCCACCACCCAGATAGCTTAGAAAGCATCCTCTCCCAGCAAGTGCGGACCCCAGTTCGGGGGGCGCGCCACTCCGAGGCTGACCACGTCCAAGAGGGGGGGCCGGTGGTAAGCGTCCACTGATCGGGGGTCGCTCACACTTGCAACCTGCAGTATCCCTCCAATCTGCAGGTGGGACCACCTCCAATCCCAATCCGGTCTGGCTGCTCCTGGAGCTCCAGCCGGAACCACCAAACGGGCCGCCTATAGGCAAAGGCCCGTGTCGGACTACGGTCCGACAATCTATACAACAACAACAACAACAACCAGGCCGCCCGTATTTACTATTTTGTCGTCGAGATGGCCCGTACTAAACAGACTGCCCGCAAGTCCACTGGAGGCAGGGCTCCACGGAAGCAGCTTGCCACCAAGGCAGCTCGCAAGTCCGCCCCAGCCACCGGTGGTGTCAAGAAGCCCCATCGTTACAGGCCCGGAACCGTCGCCCTTCGTGAGATCCGTCGTTACCAGAAGAGCACAGAGCTACTCATCAGGAAGCTGCCCTTCCAGCGCCTGGTGCGTGAGATCGCCCAGGATTTCAAGACTGACCTGCGCTTCCAGTCGTCTGCCGTCATGGCTCTGCAGGAAGCCTCTGAGGCTTACCTGGTGGGTCTTTTCGAGGACACCAACCTGTGTGCCATTCACGCCAAGCGCGTTACCATCATGCCCAAGGACATCCAGCTGGCCCGGCGCATCCGCGGAGAGCGTGCTTAAGTCCTCTTCCTTGGGGACAAACAAAAAGCACAACAAAACCTACCAGACATCTATAACTCGGCCCTTCTCAGGGCCAAAGAACTGTTCTGAAGATAATTTTCTTGACAATCGAAATGGTTGGTGGTAGGAGAGCGTTAATTTCGGTTACCCAAATCGCCTAACGGTAAGTTGGTAACATTCGTGCAGGCACGATTGTATAGTAGGTCATCAATTCGGGAGGTGGGTGCAACAAACAAGAGCTAGTAACAAATAAAGATATAAACAATAAATAAATAAATAAATAAATAACTAAGATAAAATAAAATAAAATAAAATAAATTGTTTACATGAAATAGGCGTGCTGCAAACAAGAAATGAAGCCCAAACACACTCCAGGTATGTCACTTTGCAGTGGGTGTGAAACTACTCCACGCAGAATTTATTTATTTATTATGTTTCGATTTAGTCCTGTTTCTACGCCAATAGAGAATGCAGATTATTATAATTTTTTTATTATTTCCCTCTCAATACATCACTGTCGGTAACTGTCTCTTTAACATGTAACTGTGGCTCCGATGGAGCCGATTAAGTTGTAGTAGTGGGATGGCGTGTTTGTTGTGCACAAGTAACCTCTTACTTGGAAGAGGTGTACTTGGTGACAGCCTTGGTGCCCTCAGACACGGCATGCTTGGCCAGTTCACCGGGCAGCAAGAGTCGGACAGCTGTCTGGATTTCCCGACTTGTAATGGTGGAGCGTTTGTTGTAGTGCGCCAGGCGGGAAGCCTCGGCAGCGATGCGCTCGAAGATGTCGTTCACGAAAGAGTTCATGATGGACATAGCTTTGGAGGAGACTCCTGTGTCGGGGTGCACTTGCTTCAGTACCTTGTAGATGTAGATGCTGTAGCTTTCCTTCCTCCTGCGCTTCTTCTTCTTGTCACCCTTGGCAATGGCCTTCTGGGCCTTTCCAGCCTTCTTGGCAGCCTTTCCGGAAGTTTTGGGAGGCATGGCGGCACAGTTACTCGTGGCGCGGAGCGAGAGAATTGAAAACTGGCCCGACTAACTTTTCCTTATATACCGAGCGGGCCGCTCAGGATCAGACTGGCTGCAGCTACGGCTCTCTTACATTGGTTGGGTCCGCGAGACGGCCACCTGGCCTGATCCTGAGCTTGGTATAAAAGACCAAGGTGGCGGGCGGAAATTTAACTCCTATCACGAAAAGCAGCAGCAGCAACATGTCAGGACGCGGCAAGGGAGGCAAAGTGAAGGGCAAGTCAAAGTCCCGTTCTAGCAGGGCCGGACTCCAGTTCCCCGTGGGTAGGATCCACCGTCTCTTGCGTAAAGGCAACTATGCTGAGCGTGTTGGTGCAGGTGCCCCTGTGTACCTTGCAGCCGTCATGGAGTACCTGGCAGCAGAAGTGCTCGAGCTGGCCGGTAACGCCGCCCGCGACAACAAGAAGACCCGCATTATCCCGCGTCATCTTCAGCTTGCCATTCGCAATGACGAGGAGCTGAACAAGCTCCTGTCTGGAGTCACCATTGCCCAAGGGGGTGTCCTTCCTAACATCCAAGCTGTGCTCCTCCCCAAGAAGACAGAGAAGAAATAAGAACCCAAGGTTCGTTCACACAAGACAACCTAACCAAACAGGCTCCTTTCGGAGCCACAGGATATCACTTAAAGAGAGAAATATACGACATCAACGTTTTGCAGGATAACACTCTATTTTACGTGTAATTAGCATAGTATTGTGGAAATAGAGTGAAATTGATTTTGAATGGTGTAGATGTGAAGGGCGGTTGTGGGGGCCTGGGGTGGGGGACTTAAACGGGACTTAGAAGGGCGCAGAAGCAGAAGCAGAAGCAGCTTTAGCAGCAGCAGCAGCCAGGGAGGCGACCTTATTTTCAGTCAGGTTCATACACAAAGAAATACATCAGATTCATTGACAGTACAGTACACATTTACCAGTGTGGGCTAGCCAATTTGGGATAAAGAGCAAGAATGTAATGTCCTCAATGAAGTAATGACATAGTTCAAGATACAATAAGTGAGGTGGCCTGAAGTCTTTGACAGTGTCCCATTCAATAATATAGTAGTGCTTTAAAGGTGTATCACCAAGTTTACATGCTGAGTTTTCCTTTATGGGTACAGCGTTACTAACTAGCCAGATGTGTCTGTATCCTAACCTAATTCTGGCCACGACTACATCACACAGGCAGGCAGGAGCAAGTTGTTTGGACACTCTTCCTAGCCCCCTTGGTCCCTGTTCACCTACCTACTGTAGCAGTAAGTAGGTACCTGTTGTAAATCGAAAGGTTGCCAATTCGTATTCAGGGAAAGTTGTTGGAGCTTCTAAACTTGAACTGACACAATCCGAGGAGTGGTGACCTGAGGATCACAGACACTATCTCTCCCACTACAAATCCCTTCCTAACCTCCTGCTCCTTCCTATGTCCTCCCAAAATTGAACCATGCTATCGCAAAGGTAATAATACAGGTAGAGACAACAACATATTTTCCTATTGTCTTATTATATATTAATAACAGAAACGCTGCCGCCATCCCGGAGGCTTTACATTGTCTCACTGTTCATTCCCTCCACAATTCTTCCTCTTACTTCTTCTTCTTCTTCTTCTTCTTCTTCTTCTTCTTCTTCTTCTTCTTCTTCTTCTTCTTCTTCTTCTTCTTCTTCTTCTTCTTCTTCTTCTTCTTCTTCTTCTTCTTCTTCTTCTTCTTCTTCTTCTTCTTCTTCTTCCATCAATACTTTATTAACGGTGTATGTAAGTTTCACCATGTTTTGCACTACAGCGGTAGAGCAAAGTATATTTTGTTAGCAATAAACCAAAAGCATATTTTATGGCCTAATCATCACTACATAGAACACCACCCATAAAGCATGATACTAGTAGACCACAAAAACTGCTATAAACCCCCAAAGCATATTTTATTGCCTAATCATCACTACATAGAACACCACTCACAAAGCATGATACTATTAGACCACAAACTGCTATAAACCCCAATAATATACTATACTAGTGACTCTAATTGTGTTACCCAATATTATACGAAATAATACTATAAAACATAATAATAAACACACTAATAGTGTATATTAGTTGAATGCACAATCTGATGAGAAGTCAAAAAAAAAAAAAAAAAAAATAGCAACAACCTAGAAAGAGTGTAGAGTATTTTTGTGCAAACTATTATACTAGTAGATGGTCTAAGATAACTGTATGTGAAGGAAAAGGTGTGCTCTCCACTCAAACTTTCTTTTTATGAAATCTCCTACTCCCCAGCTGAGCGGTACGCCCAATGGGAAACAAAACGTGGCACATAACACGCCGCCCGCCAGCTCTGGCTCGGTGAATAGGAATCAGTAATCGGGCGGAGTATAAACAACACCGCCGCCAATGTGCTCCTCCCATCTCTGAGGAAATCTGGCGGGCAACTTAGTATTATATTAGCATGTAATAATAATAACAATAATAATAATAATAATAATACTACTACTACTACTACTATACTAATAATAATAATAATAATAATATTAATAATAATAATATTAATAATAATAACATGCAATTTCATTTTATAACACATACTAACAAAATAGTGTATAGCCTACTATACTTAACTATAATAGGTTAGGTTGCGTAGGAGGATCTAAAAAGTACAGTAGTATACACACACACACACACACACACACACACACACACACACACACACATACATATAGACAACAAACTAAATTAGAAACCACACGTCAGTGAAGTTATCAAATCCTCCAGTTTCCGTCTCCACCTCCTACGCCGACTCAAGTCCCTCGGTGGTCCTGCACACGAGCTCCTCAGTGTTTACACAACATTCATACTTCCCAAGCTCACCTATGCCTCCTCCACCTGGTCTTCCTCCCTAAATGCCACACAACGTAAACACCTCGAAAAAGTGCAAAAGAGGCCATGCAAGATTATTCTCTACCCTTCCTACTCCACATATCAAGAAGCGCTCAACACACTGACCCTTTAGACTCTCACTGACCATCACCACGACCTCATCTGCAAATTTGGTAAGAAGCTTCTACACCATCCCTGACACCGGCTCCTACTACCACCTGAGATCCCTAGTCCGAGAATTGCTCTTTGACACCACAACCGCATCCAGCCCAGCCCATACGTGCACGAACTGATCGCTATAAGAACAGCCCAGTCCCAACCATTGTAAAAATTATCGATAACTTGTAATAAATCAGTGTACTCACTCCCAGTAAACACTACTCCTTGCACTGTCACTATGTTGAAATGAACTGTAGTTTGAGCTTTTCCCCAGCTAGTTATTATATGTCTTATTTGTGTCACTCATGTTACTTGTATATTATTTGTAATTCGTAACCCATTCCCCAAATATGTAACTGTATATTTTCAGTCTTCTGGCTGCCAAGCTCTTTCAATCAACCGTTAATTATTATTATTATTATTATTATTATTTATATGTTGGCCCATACCAACTCACTCCCCTGAACCCTCCTCCCCAGCGGACTATCAACAAGTTCTTGCCATATGGTACTATCTCATTTGGCCAAGGAATGGAACCAGTGATGAATAGTGGTGAACAGTGCTTAACTCAGTGAAAAACAACTCGGCAGTTGAGTCTTACCCAAGCTAGCTAACCACCTTCACACAGTGAGGTCCCAGGTACCCAGTTATACTTCCCCTGAGACTCCACGATAGAGAGGCCTGGGACCACACCTCACCCACTTGAATGAGTGAGTCATGTCGACCACGTGGTGTCCCCAAGATGCTACGACAACAAGTAGTGAATGTTTTGCTACAGCATCATCATGTGAATTTCCTCATAACACCATCTGTGAGGTAACTGCTACATCATCAGGCCCCTCATAACGCCATCTGTGAGGGAGTTACTACACTACGTGTCTGGTGTTCAACATCTCACCTTACATGATCTACGCGTGCAAACATTAATCTGTATGTTCACTGTGTGCTCCTTCACCTTTCTCTAATGAGGGCTTTTGTTTAACCACCAATTTATGATGTACTAAGTCATTTGTGTCCAATGTATACTTTCGAAAAGCCCTTGTTTGGGGAAGGTAGGAGAGAGTAGTCGTCATTATTGTCCAAGCCACATTATTTATTTCTATATATAAGTAATGCAGGCTGGTTTTTAAATACCTCAATCCACTAACGGTGCTGTTTGTATATTAAGAAATACCGAAGCCATACAGTACAACACCAGCGAATATGAAGTATCACTGTAACCGGCAACTGTTACTCACTCATACCTACATACATATAGAGAGTCTTTACAGAATGATAGCAGACACGAGGAAGACGAACAACAAGAGGAGAAGAGTTAGAAGAAAATCAACTTCAAGCTAAGAAGAAGAATACCAAGACATTTCCTCCAAACAAGAAAACAACACACACAATCAAGCCGACCAAACACTGAGAAACCATGGCGGAACCCAACATGCACCGGACGCTTGACCTGACTCTATCCTGCCGCATCCAGGCGAGCTGCTGCTTAAAGTCCCTCACGCAAGCGCTGTTTAGCCACTGCACCTATTCTATCCTCCTAAAATTCACTTCAATCCCCCCCTGCCACTAGCATGTTATGTATGTATGTATGTATGTATGTATGTATGTATGAATGAATGATAACTGCAACTTTGTGTATTAAAACTCATTACTCTTACCGAAGTAATATAGTGCGTGGTTATGTTATGTCATGTTAGGATAGATTATAAACTACATTGGGTTACATTTCGTGAGGTTCGGTGACGCTACAGGAAGTTAGGTGAGGTACCTGGAGGTTAGGTGAATGTTGACTGACTGACTGATAATTATTAGGAAGTGGTTCCAACACGTTCACGCACAACCTATACTCATACCACAAGTCCAGAATTAGAGAGGATCATGTTATTGGATATATTTTCAACGATTTACTCAGTGTCTAACCAACTCTTTTGCGATTTAAATGTGGACCTAAAATTAGGTCCGTATATTTGTTTGTCGTGGTGGTGGTGGTGGTGGTGGTGGTGGTGTGCGCCCGTCCATCAGGTTGATTAACCACCAAAACCATAAAGGGTGCGGCCCTGCCGTTTCAGGGCATACACCACATCCATGGCGGTGACGGTCTTCCTTTTTGCGTGCTCGGTGTAGGTGACGGCGTCACGGATGACGTTCTCCAGAAACACCTTGAGGACGCCGCGGTTCTCCTCGTAGATGAGGCCGGATATACGTTTAACACCTCCACGCCGAGCTAGACGACGAATGGCGGGCTTGGTGATACCCTGGATGTTGTCACGAAGCACCTTACGATGACGCTTGGCGCCACCCTTTCCAAGTCCCTTGCCTCCTTTGCCTCGTCCAGTCATGTTGTTGTGGTTGCTACTACAGGTGGTCCTGGTGTGGCTTCGCCCACGGTTTGGTGGGGGTAGGTGGCGTGCTGTGGACGCAGCGGTAGTATCGTTCATCCAAGGCCGTCCCTCCCTCTTGGAGGTGGGGCGTAGCTTGCGGATGACGCATGCGGCACTCGTGGCCAATGAGGTGGCCACTGAGGTGGAGAATGTCTGTATATAAGCCCGCCCGCCTGCCAGGCCGCCCGTATTTACTATTTCGTCGTCGAGATGGCCCGTACTAAACAGACTGCCCGCAAGTCCACTGGAGGCAAGGCTCCACGGAAGCAGCTTGCCACCAAGGCAGCTCGCAAGTCCGCCCCAGCCACCGGTGGTGTCCAGAAGCCCCATCGTTACAGGCCCGGAACCGTCGCCCTTCGCAGATCCGTCGTTACTTCAGAAGAGCACAGAGCTACTCATCAGAAAGCTGCCTTCCAGCGCTCTGGTGCGTGAGATCGCCCAGGATTTCAAGACTGAATCTGCGCTTCCAGTCGTTCGTCGTCATGGCTCTGCAGGTGCTCCTGAGGCCACCTGTACTTTGAGACACCAACTGTAAAGCATTCACAAGCTGCCAGTTACCATCATGCCCAAGGACATCCAGCTGGCCCGGCGCAGCCGCGGAGAGCGTGCTTAAGTCCTCTTCCTTGGGGAAAAACAAAAAGCACAACAAAACCTACCAGACATCTATAACTCGGCCCTTCTCAGGGCCAAAGAACTGTTATGAAGATAATTTTCATGACAATCGAAATGGTTGGTGGTCGGAGAGCGTTAATTTCGGTTACCCAAATCGCCTAACGGTAAGTTGGTAACATTCGTGGAGGTACGATTGCATAGTAGGTCATCAATTCGGGAGG
>NW_024714390.1:0-30486 GCF_018991925.1 Homarus americanus
TTCAGTGAAGTAGCTGGGTTCAGTGCATTATTGCTACACTTCCAGGTACACCCCTGACACTCCCAGATACACACTCTGATGCTCCCAGTGCCTCAGTGCTCCCAGGTACCTCCGATGGTCCCAGGTATGCCTCCTGACCTCCAGGTACACCTCCCATGGTCCAGTTACACCTCTGGCTCTCCCAGGCCTCCTAAACACTACCTGTTCACCTCTGGCCTCCCAGGTACACCTCTGCTCCTTGTTACACCTCTGACACTCCCAGTACACATCCGACACTCCCACGTGCACCTCCGACTCTCAGGTACACCTCCCGATGCTCCCAGGTACACCTCTGGCACACTCAGGTACACTCTTACACTCCCTGGTTTTCCTCTGACCTTCCAGGTACCTCTGTCACGCCAGGTACACCAATGGCCTCCCAGGTACACCTCTGACCTCCCCAGGTACACCACTGACCCTCCCAGATGCACCTCTGACCTCTCAGGTGCTCGTGACGCTCCCAGGTGCTCCTCTGACCTCCCAGTACACCTCTGGCCTCCCAGGTACACCACTGACACTCCAGGTGCATCAGACACTCCCAGGTACACGCTGACACTCCCAGGCACACCTCTGATGCTCCCAGGTACACCTTTGACTCTTCAGGTACACCTCCGACACTCCCAGGTACACTCTCCACCTCCCAGGTGCCTCCCCCTCCCAGATACCTCTGACGCTCCCGGTACACCTCTGATGCTCCCACGTGCTCCTCCGATGCTCCCAGGTACTCCTGACATTCCTGGTGCACCTCTGACACTCCCAGGTACCTCTGACCTCCCAGGTACACCTCTGCACTCAGGTACACCTACAGCCTCCCAGGTACACCTCTGAGCCTCCCAGGTACACCACTGACCTCCCAGGTACAGTATGCCTCTGATACTCCCAGGTATGCCTCTGACCTCCAGTTACACCTCGACACTCCCAGTTACACCTCAACCTCCCAGTTACACCTGACACTCCCGTACAACCCTGACACTCCCACATGCACTGACACTCCCAGATACACCTCTGATACTCCGGTGCACCTCTGACCTCCCAGGTAACCTCTGACACTCCCAGGTTACACCTCCAGCCTCCCAGGTACACCTCCGATGCTCCCAGGTACACCTCCGATGGTCCCAGTGCCCATCCCTCCCAGGTGCTCACTGACACTCCCAGTTACACCTCTGACACTCTTAGGAACACCTGCAACACTCCCAGGTACTCCACTGACACTCCTGATACACCCCTGACACTCCCAGGTACACCTCTGGCACTCACAGGTACACCTGCGATATTCCCAGGTACACCTCCGATACTCCCAGATACCTTTTACATTCCCAGGTACTCACTGACCTCCTGATGCACCTCTGACCTCCCAGGTACACCCCTGACCTCCCAGGATCACCTCTGACACTCCCAGGATCACCTCTGACACTCAGTGCAGCAGACACTCCAGGTGCACCCCACACACACTCTCAGGCACACCTCTGCCTCTCCAGGTGCTCCTCTGACACTCCCAGGTACCTCTGACACTCCCAGGTGCACCTCATGCACCTCCCAGGTGCACCTCCACTCCCATGTACACCTCTGACACTCCCAGGTACACCTCTGACCTCCCAGGTACTCCACTGACCTCCCTGGTAAAGCGTCTGATACTCCCAGGTACACCTCTGGCCTCCCAGGTACACCTCCCAGGTACACCACTGACACTACCAGGTACACCTCTGGCCTCCCAGATTCTCCTTTGACGCTCAGATACTCCTTGATCCCAGGCACCTCTGACCTCCCAGGTTACACCTCTGACCTCTCAGGTTCACCGCTGAAACCTGCCAGGTGCACCTCCTGGCCTCCCAGGTGCACCTCCGACCTCCCAGATACACCCTCTGACCTCCAGGTACACCTCTGGCCTCCCAGGTACACCCTCTGACGCTCCCAGACACCTCCCTCCCAGGTACACCTCCGATAGTCCCAGGTACACATCCGACACTCCCAGGTACACCTCCGACACTCCCAGGTACTCACTGGCCTCCCTGGTACACCCCTGACCTCCCAGGTACCTCTGACACTCCCAGGTACACCTCAGACACTCCCAGGCACACCTCTGACACTCCCAGGTATTCCACCTGACACTCCTGGTACACCCTGACACTCCCATTACACCACTGACCTCCCAAATTGCACCACTGACACTCCCAGGTACACCCAGACACTCCCAGTTACACCCTGCTCCCAGATACCCTGAGCACTTCCAGGTACACCCGACCTCCCAGGATACACCTCTGATGCTCCATTTATTTCACACGGCTTCCCAGGTACACTCCGATGCTCCCAGGTACACCTCCGGGGTCCCAGGTATGCTCACCTCCCAGGTACACCTCAGACACTCCCATGTACATCCTGACACTCCCAGGTACACCTCTGACATTCCCTTCCACCTCTGACCTCCCAGGTACACCCCAGACACTCCGTTACACCCCTGACCTCCCAGTTACACCCTGACACTTCCAGGTACACCTGACACTCCCAGATACACCTCTGATACTCCCAGGTACACCTCTGACACTCCCAGGTACACCTCCGATACTCCCAGGTACACCTCCGATGAGTCCCAGGTATACCTCTGACATTCCAGGTACACCTCCCGCAGTCCCAGTACACCTCTGGCCTCCCAGGTACTCGCTACTACCTGGTTCACCTCCTGACCTCCAGTTGCACCTCTAACCTCCTGGTTGCACCTCTGAGCCTCCCAGGTACACATCCGACACTCCACGTGCACCTCCGACACTCCCAGGGTACACCTCCGATGCTCCCAGGTGCACCTCTGACACTCAGGTACACCTCTTACCTCCTGGTTTTCCTCTGACACTTCAGGTACACCTCTGACACGCCAGGTACACCAATGACTCTCCCAGGTACCCTCGAGCTCTCAGGTACCACCCAGCCTGCCAGATACACCTCTGACACTCTCAGGTACTCCTTTGACGCTCCCAGGTATCTCCTGACACTCCCAGGTACACCTCAGACACTCCCAGGTACACCTGGCCTCCCAGGTACATCTCGAACACTCCCAGGTACACCGCTGACCTCCCAGGTACACCAGGCCTCCCAGGTACACCTTTGACTCTTCCTGGTATCCGACCTCCCAGGTACACTTCTCCACCTCCCAGGTACACTTCTCCCTCCAGGTACACCTCTGCCTCCCAGGTGCACCTCGATGCTCCACGTGCTCCTCTGATGCTCCCAGGTTGCTCACTGACATTCCTGGTACACCTCTGACCTCCCAGGTGCACCTCCTGAGCCTCCCAGACAGCTCTGGCACTCCCAGGTGCACCTGCAGCACTCCCAGGTGCACCTCTGTCACTCCCAGGTGCACTCACCCAGTGCACCTCTGATGCACTCCCAGGTATGCCTCCGATATTCCCAGGTACACCTCCGTCTCCCAGGTACACCTGACATTCCCAGGTGCTCCCCTGACACTCCCTGGTTCACCTTTGACACTCCCAGGTCACCTCTGATGCTCCCAGGTACACCTCCGATACTCCCAAGGTACACCCTCAGACACTCCCTTAGTGCATCCTGACACTCCCAGGTGCACCTCTGACCTCCTAGCTACACCTCTGGCCTCCCAGGTACCCCAGACACTCCGTTACACCCCTGACACTCAGTTACCCTGACCTTCCAGGTACACCCTGACCTCCCAGATGCACCTCTGATGCTCCCAGGTACACCTCTGACACTCCCAGGTGCACCTCCGATGCTCCCAAGGTACACCTCCAGTCCCAGGTATCCTCTGCCTCCCAGGTCACCTCCCATAATCCCAATTACACCTCTGACACTCCCAAGTACTCCTAAGCACTACCTGAGTTCCTCGAACACTCCCAGGCCACACCTCTAACACTCCCTGGTACACCTCAGCCTCCCAGGTACACATCCGACACTCCCACGTGCACCTCCGACACTCAGGTACACCTCCGATACTCCCAGGTACACCTCCTGACACTCAGGTACACCTCTTACACTCCTGGTTTTCCTCTGACACTTCCAGGTACACCTCTGACACGCCCAGGTACACCAATGACACTCCCAGGTACACCTCTGACCTCCCAGGTACACCACTGAACTCCCAGATACCTCTGCCTCAGGTATCCTTGACGCTCCCAGGTGCTCCTCTGACCTCCCAGGTGCACCTCTGGCCTCCCAGGTACACCACTGACACTCCCAGGTACATCTCAGACCTCCCAGGTACACCTGACACTCCCAGGTACCTCTGACCTCCCAGGTACACCTCTGACTCTTCCAGGTGCACCTCCGACACTCCCAGGTGCACTTCTCTCCACACTCGGTACCTTCTCCACCTCCCAGGTACACCTCTGACCTCCCAGGTACACCTCTGATGCTCCACATTGCTCACTCCGATGCTCCCAGGTGCTCCACTGACATTCCTGGTACACCTCTGACCTCCCAGTGCCTCTGACCTCCCAGGTGCACCTCTGGCCTCCCAGGTGCACCTACGGCACTCCCAGGTGCCTCTGCTCCTCCCAGGTGCACCTCTGACACCCCGGTGCACCTCGGCATCCAGGTGCACCTCCGATGTTCCCAGGTACACCTCCGATCTCCCAGGTGCACCTTTGACACTCCCAGGTGCTCACTGACCTCCCTGGTGCACCTTGGGCCTCCCAGGTTCACCTCTGATGCTCCCAGGTACACCTCCGATGCTCCCAGTGCACCTCCAGACACTCCCAGGTGCACCCCAGACACTCCCAGGTACATCTGACACTCCAGTACACCTCTGGCCTCCCAGGTACCTCCTCAGCCTCTCAGGAACACCTCCGACACTCCCAGGTCACCTCTGACGCAGGTGCACCTCTGACACTCCCAGACACCACTGACCTCCCAGTGCAGTATGCCTCTGATACTCCCAGGTATGCCTCTGACACTCCCAGTTCACCTCCGACACTCCCAGTTCACCTCCGCCCAGTTACACCCCCTGACACTCCCATTGCAACCTGGCCTCCCGCATTGCACCCTCCCAGATACACCTCTGATGCTCCCAGGTACACCTCTGGCCTCCCAGGTACACCCTCTGACACTCCCAGGTACACCTCACAGCCTCCCAGGTACACCTCCAGTGCTCCCAGGTGCACCTCCGATGGTCCCAGGTGCCATCCAACACTCCCAGGTGCTCCACTGACACTCCCAGTTACACCTCTGACACTCTTAGGAACACCTGCTACTCCCAGGTACTCCACTGACATTCCTGATACACCCCTGACACTCCCAGGTACTCCTCTGTACTCCCAGGTACACCCCAGACACTCCCAGGTACACCCCTGACACTCCCAGGTACACCCCTGACACTCCCAGGTACTCCACTGACCTCCTGGTACACCCCTGACACTCCCAGGTACACCCTGACACTCCCAGGTATTCCTCTGACCTCCCTGGTACACCTCCGACACTCCCATGTGCAGCTCTGACACTAAGGTACACCTCATACACTCTGGTACACCTCAGACACTCCCATGTACACCTCCACTCCCAGGTACACCCCTGTCCTCCCAGGTCTCCACTGACCTCCTAGTAAACCCTCAGTCTCCCAGGTACACCCTGACCTCCCAGGCACACCTCTGTCACTCCCAGGTGCACCACCAGGCACTACCAGGTACACCACCAGACACTCCCAGGTGCACCTCCGACACTCCCAGGTGCACCTCCGCCACTCCCAGGTACACCCTGACACTCCCAGTGCACCTCAGGCCTCCAGGTACACCTCAGACACTCCCAGGTGCACCTCTGACACTCCCAGGTACACACCTCTGACTCCCAGGTACCTCGACTCTCGCAGGTACACCTGGGACACTCCAGATTCCTCCGACACTCCCAGGTACACCTCACTGATCCCAGGTACACTCTGATACTCCCAGGTACACCTCTATAATCCCAGGTACACCTCTGACACTCCAGGTAGCTCCACTGACATTCCTGGGTACACCTGTGGCCTCCCAGGTACACCTCTGGCACTCACAGGTACACCTGCGATATTCCCAGGTTACACCTCCTGATACTCCCAGGTCTGCCTGACACTCCCAGGTGCTCCACTGACAGTCCCTGGTACACCTCTGACACTCCCAGGTACACCCCTGACACTCCCAGGTACACCTCTGACACTCCGAGGTACAACCCCAGACACTCCCAGGTACACCTCTGACATTCCCAGGTGCACCCCAGACACTCTCAGACACCTGACACTCTCAGGTCTCCTCTGACACTCCCAGGTACACCTCAGACACTCCCAGGTACACCCCAGACCTCCCAGGTACACATCTGACACTCCAGGTACACCTCTGGCCTCCCAGGTACACCTCTGACACTCTCCAGGAACACCTCTGACACTCCCAGGTACACCTCTGACCTCCCAGGTACACCACTGACCCTCCCAGGTGTCTCTGATACTCCCAGGTATACCTCTGACACTCCCAGTTACACCTCCGACACTCCCAGTTACCCTGACACTCCTGCATCACCCTGACACTCCCAGATACACCTCTGATGCTCCCAGGTACACCTCACAGCCTCCCAGGTTGCACCTCTGACACTCCCAGGTACACCACCGATACTCCCAGGTACACCTCCGATAGTCCCAGGTACACATCCGACACTCCCAGGTGCACCTCCGACACTCCCAGACCTCCACTGACACTCCCAGGTACACCCTTCAGGCACTCCCAGGTATTCCTCTGACACTCCCTGGTACACTTCGACACTCCCATGTACAGCTCTGACACTAAAAGGTACCTCATACACTCTGGAACACCTCAGACACTCCCATGTACACCTCCTGACACTCCCAGGTACACCTCTGACGCTCCCAGGTGCTCCACACTGGCCTCCCTGGTACACCCCAGACACTCCCTGGTACACCTAACACTCCCAGTTACACCCCTAACACTCCCAGTTACACCCCTGACCTTCCAGGTACCGACCTCCCAGATACGCCTCTGATGCTCCAGTTACACCTCTGACCGCTCCCAGGTACACCTCCGATGCTCCCAGGTACACCTCCGATATCCCAGGTATACCTCTGACACTCCCAGGTACACCTCCCATAGTCCCAGTTACACCTCTGACACTCCCAGGTACCTCTGACACTTCCAGGTACACCCCTGACACTCCAGGTACACCTCGATACTCCCAGGTACACCTTTGACACTCCCAGGTACTCACTGACCTCCCTGGTACACCTTTGACACGCCAGGGACGCCTCTGATACTCCAGGTACACCTCCGATACTCCCAGGGACACCTCAGACACTCCCAGGTACACCCCAGACACTCCCAGGTGCACATCTGACCTCCGGTGCACCTGACCTCCCAGGTACACCTCTGACACTCTCAGAACACCTCCGACACTCCCAGGTACCTCTGACACTCCCAGGTACACCTCTGACACTCCCAGGTACACCACTGACCTCCCAGTGCAAGTATACCTCTGATGCTCCCAGGTATACCTCTGAGCCTCCCAGTTACACCTCCATTCCCAGTACACCCCTGACACTCCCATGTACCCCTGACACTCCCAGATACATCTGATACTCCCAGGTACACCTGAGACTCCCCAGGTTCACCTCACACTCCCAGTACACCTCTGATACTCCAGGTACACCTCCGATACTCCAGGTACACCTCCGATAGTCCCAGGTACACATCCGACACTCCCAGGTACACTCCGCACTCCCAGGTACTCCCAATGACCTCCCTGGTACACCCCTGGCCTCCCAGGTACACCTCTGACACTCCCAGTGCACCTCTGACACTCCTGAGACACCTGCGACAGTCCCAGATGCTCCACTGACACTCCTGGTACACCCTGACACTCCCAGGTACCTCTGAGCCTCCCAGGTACACCCTGACACTTCAGGTACACCCTGACACTCCAGGTCTCACTGACCTCCTGGTACACCCCTGAAACTCCCAGGTGTTCCTCTGACTCCCTGGTGCACCTTCCCATGTACAGCTCACATAAAGGTACACCTCATGCCTCTCTGGTACCTCAGACACTCCCATGTACACCTCCTGACACTCCCAGGTACACCCCTGACACTCCCTGGGTACTCCACTGACATTCCCTGGTAAGCGTCTGATGCTCCCAGGTGCACCTCCGACACTCCCAGGCACCTCTGACACTCCCAGGTACACCACTGACACTACCAGGTACACCTCGGCACTCCCAGGTTCTCCTTTGACGTCCCAGGTGCTCCCCTGAGGTCCAGGTACACCCTCTGACACTCCCAGGTTACACCCACTCCCAGGTACACCGCTGACCTGCCAGGTGCACCTCTGACACTCCAGGTACACCTCCGACACTCCCAGGTACACCCTGACCTCCCAGGTTACACCTCAGACACTCCCAGGTACACCTCAGACACTCCCAGGTACACCGCTGACCTCCCAGGTACACCTCCTGACCTCCCAGGTGCACCTCTGACTCTCGCAGGTACACCTCCGACACTCCCAGGTTCACCTCCGACACTCCCAGGTACACTTCTCCACCTCCCAGGTACACCTCTGATACTCCCAGGTACCTCCTATGCTCCCAGGTACACCTCTGACCTCCCAAGTACTCCACTGACTTCCCAGGTACACCTGTGAGCCTCCCAGGTTGCCTCTGGCACTCACAGGATACCTGCGATGATGCTCCAGACTGACTGGCTCCCTGGTACACCTCTGACACTCGAGGTACAACCAGACCTCCCAGGTTACACCTCTGACATTCCCAGGTACACCTCTGACTTCCCAGGTACACCCAGATGCTCTCAGGAACACCTCCTGACACTCTCAGGTACTCCTCTGACACTCCCAGGTACACCTCCAGACACTCCCAGGTACACCCCAGACACTCCCAGGTACACATCTGACACTCCCAGGTTTTACCCTCTGACACTCTCAGGACACCTCCGACACTCCCAGGTTCACCCTGACAGCCTCCCAGGTTTCACCTGAGCCTCCCAGGTGCACCACTGACCTCCCAGGTGTACCTCTGATGCTCCCAGGTATACCTCTGACACTCCCAGTTACACCTCCGACACTCCCAGTTACCTGACACTCATGCGTACACCCTGACACTCCCAGATACCTCTCTGCTCCCAGGTACACCTCTGACACTCCCAGGTACACCTCCTGACCTCCCAGGTGCACCTCTGACACTCCCAGGTACACCTCCATGCTCAGGTCACCTCCGATGGTCCCAGGTGCACATCCGACACTCCCAGGTGCACCTCCGACATCCCCAGGTGCTCACTGACACTCCCTGGTACACCCTGACACTCCCAGGTACACCTCTGACCTCCCAGGTACACCCCAGACACTCCCAGTTACACCCCTAACACTCCCAGTTACACCCTGACACTTCCAGGTACACCGACACTCCCAGATACACCTCTGTCTCCCAGTTACACCTCCTGACCTCCCAGGTACAACTCTGACACTTCAAGGTCCACGACACTCCCAGGTACACCTCCGACACTCCCAGGTACACCACTGACACTCCCAGGTGCCACCTCAGACACTCCCGGTACACGTGACACTCCCAGGTACACCTCCTGACCTCCCAGGTACACCTCTGACACTCCCAGGTACACCTTTGGCCTCCCAGGTACCTCCTGACACCCAGGTGCACCTCTGACACCCAGGTACACCTCTGACACTCCCAGGTTACACCTCTGACACTCCCAGGTACATATCAAACACTCCCAGGTACACCTCCGGCACTCCCAGGTACACCTCAGTATTCCCAGGTACACCTCGATCTCCCAGGTACATGACACTCCCAGGTACTCACTGACCTCCTAGTCCTCTGACCTCCAGGTGCACCTCTGATGCTCCCAGGTGCACCTCCGATACTCCCAGGTACACCTCCGATACTCAGGTACACCTCCAATACTCCCAGGTGCACTGAGACACTCCCTGGTTCCTCCTGACACTCCTGGTTCACCTCTGGCCTCCCTGGTACACCTCTGACACTACCAGGTACACCTCTTATACTCCCAGATACACCTCCGACACTCCCAGTTACACCTCTGAAACTCCCAGGTACACTCGACACCAGGTACACCTCTGGCCTCCCAGGTACACCTCCGATGCTCCCAGGTGCACCTCCGATAGTCCCAGTGCACGTCCGACACTCCCAGGTGCACCTCCACACTCCCAGGTACTCACTGACCTCCTGGTGCACCCTGACCTCCCAGGTGCACCTCTCTGGCCTCCCAGGTACACTCAGACACTCCCAGGTACACCCTGACCTCCCAGGTACACCTCTGACACTCTCAGCTACTCCTCTGACCTCCCAGGTACACCCCAGACACTCCCATTCTAGACCTCCCAGGTACACCTCTGGCACTCATGGAGTTACCTGCGATATTCCCCAAGATACCTCCGATACTCCCAGGAATACTTTTGACACTCCCAGGTACTCACTGACACTCCCTGGTACACCTGAGCACTCCAGGTACACTGACACTCCCAGGTACACCTCTGACATTCCCAGGTACACCCCAGACACTCAGGAACACCTCGGCACTCTCAGCTACTCCTCTGACCTCCCAGGTACACCCCAGACACTCCCAGGTACACCCAGACACTCCCAGGTACACATCTGACACTCCCAGGTACACCTCTGACACTCCCAGGCCTCTGACCTCCTCAGGAACACCTCCGACACTCCCAGGTGCACCTCTGACACACAGATGTAACCCTGACCTCACACGTACACCCTGACACTCCCAGGTACACCTCTGGCCTCCCAGTTACACCTCTGACACTTTTAGGAACACCTGCGACACTCCCCAGACCTCCACTGACACTCCTGGTACACCCTGACACTCCCAGGTATCCTGGCCTCCCAGGTACACCTCAGACACTCCCAGGTACACCCTGACACTCCCAGGTATTCCCCTGACCCTCCCAGGCACTCACTGACCTGGAACACCCTGACACTCCCAGGTATTCCTCTGACCTCCTGGTGCACCTCCGACACTCCCATGTGCAGCTCTGACACTAAAGGTGCACCTCATACACTCTCTGGTGCACCTCGGACACTCCCATGTACCTCTGACACTCCCAGGTACACCCTGACACTTCCAGGTACTCACTGGCCTCCTGGTACCCTCTGATATCCCAGGTACACCTCTGACACTCCAGGCACACCTCTGACACTCCCAGGTACACCACTGACACTACCAGGTACACTCTGACACTACCAGGTTCACCTCTGACACTCCCAGGTTCTCGACGCTCCCAGGTACTCCTCTGACCAGTCCCAGTGCACCTGACACCCAGGTACACTGCCACTCCCAGGCACACCGCTGACACTGCCAGGTACACCTCTGACTCCCAGGTACACACTCCGACACTCCCAGGTACACCCTGACACTCCCAGGTGCACCTCAGACACTCCCAGGTACACCTCAGACACTCCCAGGTACACGCTGACACTCCCAGGTAAACCTCCTGACACTCCCAGGTACACCTCTGACTCCTGGGTGCACCTCTCACACTCCCAAGTACACCTCTGACATTCCCAGGTTCACCCCGAACACTCAGGTACACCTCTGACACTCCCAGGTACACCTTTGACTCTCCGAGGTACACCTCCGACACTCCCAGGTACACTTCTCACACTCCCAGGTACACTTCTCACACTCCCAGGTACACCTCTGACACTCCCAGATACACCTCTGATACTCCCAGGTACTCCTCTGATACTCCCAGGTACTCCACTGACATTCTCTGGTACACCTCTGACACTCCCAGGTACACCTCTGACACTCCCAGGTACACCTGTGATACTCCCAGGTATACCTCTGAGACTCCCAGGTAGACCTCCAATACTCCTAGGTACACTTCCGATAGTCCCAGGTACACCTCTGACATTCCCAGGTACTCCTCTGACACACCCTGGTTCACCTCTGACACTCCCAGATACACCTCTGACACTCCCAGGTACACCTCTGACACTCTTAGGAACACCTCCGACACTCCCAGGTATTCCACTGACACTCCCTGGTACACCCCTGACACTCCCTGGTACACCCCTGACACTCCACTCCCAGGTACACCTCTGACACCAGGCACACCGACACCTGCACACTCCTGACACCCCCAGGTACACCCCTGACACTCCCAGGTACTCCACTGACACTCCCTGGTAAACCCTTGACACTCCCAGGTACACCTCTGACACTCCCAGATATTCCTCTGGCACTCCCTGGTACACCTCCGACACTCCCATATACAGCTCTGACACTAAAAGGTACACCGTATACACTCTGTGGTATACCTCAGACACTCCCATGTACACCTCTGACACTCCCAGGTACACCTCTGACACTCCCAGGTACTCCACTGACACACTCTGGTAAACCTCTGATACTCCCAGGTACACCTCTGACACTCCCAGGTACACCTCTGACACTCCCAGGTACACCACTGACACTACCAGGTACACCTCTCCTGACGCTCCCCAGATTCTCCTTTGACGCTCCTGGATACCCTCTGACAAGTTCCAGGTACACCTCTGACACTCCCCAGGCACAATCTCTGACACTCCCAGGCACACCGCCGGACACTGCCAGGTACACCCCTGACACTCCCAGGTACACCTGACACTCCCCAGGCACACACTGGACACTCCCAGGTACACCCCAGACACTCCCAGGCACACCACAGACACTCCCAGGTACACCTCAGACACTCCCAGGTACACCGTTGACACTCCAAGGTACACCTCTGACACTCCCAGGTACACCTCAGACTCTCGCAGGTACACCTCCGACACTCCCAGGTTCACCTCCGACACTCCCAGGTACACTTCTCACACTCCCAGGTACACCTCTGACTCTCCCAGGTACACCTCTGATACTCCCAGGTACACCTCTGACACTCCCAGGTACTCCACTGACATTCCCTGGTACTCCTCTGACACTCCCAGGTACACCTCTGGCACTCACAGGTACACCTGCGATATTCCCAGGTACACCTCCGATACCCCCAGGAATACCTTTGACACTCCCAGGTACTCCACTGACACTCCCTGATACACCTCTGACACTCCCAGGTACACCTCTGACACTCCCAGGTACACCTCTGACACTCCGAGGTACAACCCCAGACACTCCCAGGTACACCTCTGACATTCCCAGGTACACCCCAGACATTCTCAGGAACACCTCTGACACACCCCTGACACTCCCAGGCACACCTCTGACACTCCTGTGGTACACCCCAGATTCCCAGGTACACTTCTCACACTCCCAGGTACACCTCTGACACTCCTAGGTACTCCTCTGTCACTCCCTGATACACGTCTAACACTCCCAGGTACACCTCCGACACTCCCAGGTACATCTCTGACACTCCCAGGTACACCTCTGACACTCCCATGTACACCTCTGACACTGCCAGGTACACCTTTGACACTCCCAGGTATTCCACTGACATTACCTGGTACACCTCTGACACTCCCAGGTACACCGCTGACACTCCCAGGCACACTTCTACACCAGGCTGACACTCCCAGGTACACCTCTGACACAGGCATCTGACACTCCAAGGTACACCTCTGACACTCCCAGGTACACCTCTGACACTCCCAAGTACTCCACTGACATTCCCTGGTACACATCTGACACTCCCAGGTACACGTCCAACACTCCCAGATACATTTCTGACATTCCCAGGTACATCTCTGACACTCCCAGGTACACCTGTGACACTCCAAGGTGCAACTCTGACACTCTCAAGTGCACCTCTAACACTCCCAGGTGCAACGGTGACACTCCCAGAAACACCGCTGACACTCCCAGGTACACCTCTGACACTCCCAAGTACACCTCTGACACTCCCAGGTACTACACCGACAATCCCAGGTATACCTCCGATACTCCTAGGTACACCTCTGACACTCCCAGGTACACCTGTGACACTCCTAGGTATTCCTCTAACACTCCCTGGTACATCACTGACACTCCCAGGTACACCTCAGACACTCCCTGGTACACCTCTGACACTCCGTGGTACACCTCTGACACTCCCAGGTACACCTCTTTCACTCCCTGGTTCTCCCCTGCGACTCCCAGGTACTGATCAGACACTCCCAGGTACACCTCAGACACTCTCAGGTACACCTCTGACAGTCCCAGGTACACCTCAGACACTCCTAGGTACACCTCTGACACTCCCAGGTACAGCTCGTACACTCCCAGGTACTCCTGTGACACTCCCTGGTACTTCAGTGACACTCCCAGGTACACCTCAGACACTCCCAGGTACACCTCAGACACTCCCAGGTACACCTCAGACACTCCCAGGCACATCTCTAACACTCCCAGGTACACCTCTGACACTCCCAGGTACACATCTGACACTCCAGGTACACCTCCGACACTCCAGGTTCACTTCCGACACTCCCAGGTACACTTCTCACACTCCTAGGTACACCTCTGACACTCCCAGGTACACCTCTCATACTCCCAGGTACACCTCTGACACTCCCAGGTACTCCACTGACAGTCCTTGGTACACCTATGACACTCCCAGGTACACCTCTGGCACTCACAGGTACACCTGCGATATTCCCAGGTACACCTGCGATATTCCCAGGTACACCTCCGATACTCCCAGGAATACCTTTGACACTCCCAGGTAGTCCACTGACACTCCCTGGTACAACTCTGGCACTCCCAGGTACACCCCTGACACTCCCAGGTACACCTCTGACACTCCGAGGTACAACCCCAGACACTCCCAGGTACACCTCGGACATTCCCAGGTACACCCCAGACACTCTCCGGAACACCTCTGACACTCTCAGGTACTCCTCTGACACTCCCAGGTACACCTCAGACACTCCCAGGTACACCCCAGACACTCCCAGGTACACATCTGACACTCCCAGGTACACCCCTGACACTCCCAGGTACACCTCTGACACTCTCAGGAACACCTCTGACACTCTCAGGAACACCTCCGACACTCCCAGGTACACCTCTGACACTCCCAGGTACACCTCTGACACTCCCAGGTACACCACTGACACTCCCAGGTATACCTCTGACACTCCCAGTTACACCCCTGGCCTCAGACGTGCACCCCTGACAGTCCCAGATCACCTCTGATACTCCCCAGGTACACCTCTGACACTCCCAGGTACACCTCTCATACTCCCAGGTACACCTCCGATACTCCCAGGTACACCTCCAATACTCCCAGATACACCTCAGACACTCCCTGGTTTACCCCTGACACTCCCTGGTTCACCTCTGACACTCCCTGGTACACCTCTGACACTCCCAGGTACACCTCTCATACTCCCAGATACACCTTCGACACTCCCAGTTACACCTCTGAAACTCCCAGGTACACGTCTTACACTCCCTGGTTCTCCCCTGACACTCCCAGGTACACCTCAGACACTCCCAGGTACACCTCAGCCACTCCCAGGTACATCTCTGACACTCCCAGGAACACCTCTGACACTCCCAGGTACAACTCTGACACTCCCAAGTACACCCAAGACACTCCCAGATACACCTCTGACATTCCCAGGTACTCCTTTGACACTCCCAGGGACACCTCAGATACTCCCAGGTACATTCATGACACTCCCAGGTACACCCCTGACACTCCCAGGTACACCTCTGACACTCCAAGGTACACCCCACACACTCCCAGGTACACCTCTGACACACTCAGGTACACCCCAGGCACTCCCATGTACAACTCTGAAACTCCCAGGTATTCCTCTGACACTCCCAGGTACACCTCAGACACTCCCAGGGTATACCCCAGACACTCCACAGGTACATCTGACCTCCCAGGTACCTCCTGACACTCCCAGGTACACCTCTGACACTCTTAGGAACACCTGCGACACTCCCAGGTACTCACTGACCTCCTGAGTGCACCCCTGACATTCCCAGGTACACCTCTGACACTCCCAGTACCTCAGACCTCCCAGGTACACCCCTGACACTCCCAGGTACACCCCTGACACTCCCAGGTACTCCACAGACACTCCCTGGTACACCCCTGACACTCCCAGGTATTCCTCTGACACTCCCTGGTACACCTCCGACACTCCCATGTACAGCTCTGACACTAAAAGGTACACCTCATACACTCTCTGGTACACCTCAGACACTCCCATGTACACCTCTGACACTCCCAGGAACACCTCTGACACTCTCAGGTACTCCACTGACACTCCCTGGTAAACCTCTGATACTCCCAGGTACACCTCTGACACTCCCAGGCACACCTCTGACCTCCCAGGTACCACTGACCTCCCAGGTACAGTTGACACTCCTGGTGCACCTCTGACACTCCCAGTGCCTCTGGCCTCCCAGGTACACACTGACACTCCCAGGTACACCGTTGACACTCCTAGGTACACCTCTCACACTCCCAGGTACTCCACTGACACTCCTGGTAAACGTCTGATACTCCCAGGTGCACCTCTGACACTCCCAGGTACACCTCGGCCTCCCAGGTGCACCACTGACACTCCCAGGTACACCGTTGACACTCCTGGTACACCTCTGGCCTCCCAGGTACACCTCTGACTCTCGCAGGTACCTCCGACACTCCCAGGTTCACCTCCGGCCTCCCAGGTTCTCCGACACTCTCAGGTTCACTTCACACACCTCCCAGGTACACCTCTGACCTCCCAGGTACACCTCTGATACTCCCAGGTACACTCCTGACACTCCCAGGTACTCCCACTGGCACTCCCAGGTACACCTCCGGACACTCCCAGGTTCACCTCCGACTCTCCAGGTACACTTCACACACTCACAGGTACACCTCTGACACTCCCAGGTGCACCTCTGATGCTCCCAGGTACACCTCTGATACTCCCAGGTACACCTCCGATGCTCCCAGGTACACCTCCAATACTCCCAGGTACACCTGAGACACTCCCTGGTTCACCCCTGACACTCCCTGGTTCACCTCTGAGCACTCCTGGTACACCTCTTACACTACCAGGTACCTCCCAGATACCTCCGACATTCCCAGTTACACCTCTGGCTCCCAGGTACACCTCTTACCTCCCTGGTTCTCCCCTGACACTCCCAGGTACACCTCAGACACTCCCAGGTACACCTCAGACACTCCCAGGTACATCTCTGACCTCCCAGTTACACCTCTGACACTCCCAGGTACAACACCCAGCACTCCCAGGTACACCCAAGACACTCCCAGATACACCTCTGACATTCCCAGGTACTCTCCTGACACTCCCAGGGACACCTCAGACACTCCCAGGTACATTCCTGATGCTCCCAGGTACACCCCTGACCTCCCAAGTACCTCTGACACTCCAAGGTACACCCCACACACTCCTAGGTACACCTCTGACACTCTCGGTACACCACCAGGCACACCCATGTACACCTCTGACACTCCCAGGTATTCTCTGACACTCCCAGGTACACCTCAGATACACCCAGGTACACCCCAGACACTCCCAGGTACATCACACCTCCCAATACACCTTTGACCACTCCCAGGTACACCTCTGACACTCCCAGGTACACCTCTGACCTCCCAGGTACACCTCTGACACTCCCAGGTACACCTCTGACACTCTTAGGGAACACCTCCGGCCTCCCAGGTACTCCTGACACTCCTGGTACACCCCTACACTCCCAGGTACACCTCCCAACCTCCCAGGTACACCTCTGACACTCCAGGTACACCCCTGACACTCCCAGGTACACCCCTGACACTCCCAGGTACTCCTGACACTCCCTGGTACACCCCTGACACTCGCAGGTACACCTCTGACCTCCCAGATATTCCTCTGACACTCCCTGGTACACCTCCGACACTCCATGTGTCTGACACTAAAAGGTACACCTCATACAGTCTCTGGTACCTCAGACACTCCCATGTGCACCTCTGACACTCCCAGGTACCCTCTGACACTCCCAGGTACTCACTGACACTCCCTGGTAAACGTCTGATCTCCCAGGTACCTCTGACACTCCCAGGCCTCTGACACTCCCAGGTACACCTCTGATACTCCCAGGTACCTCTGATACTCCGGTCACCTCTGATGCTCCCAGGTACACCTCTGACACTCCCAGGTACTCACTGACACTCCCAGGTACACCTCTGACACTCCCAATTCTCCTTGGACTCCCAGATACTCCTCTTGACAGTCCCAGGTACACCTCTTGCTCCCAGGTACACCTCTGACACTTCCGTACACCGTGACACTGCCAGGTACACCCTCTGTCACTCCCAGGTTCAGACCTCCCAGGTACACCCCTGACACTCCGGGTACACCCTGACACTCCAGGGTGCACACCTCAGACACTCCAGGTACACCCCATCTCCCAGGTACACCTCAGACACTCCCAGGTACCGTTTACTCCCTGGTACACCTCTGACACTCCCAGGTACACCTCCTGACTCTCGCAGGTACACCTCCGACACTCCATGTTCACCTCCGACACTCCCAGGTACACTTCACACACTCCCAGGTACCTCTGACACTCCCAGGTACACATGCTCCCAGGTACACCTCTGACACTCCCAGGTACTCCACTGACATTCCCTGGTACACCTCTGACCTCCCAGGTACACCTCTGGCACTCACAGGTACACCTCGATATTCCCAGGTACACCTCATTCTCCCAGAATACTTTGACCTCCCAGGTACTCACTGACACTCCCTGATACACCTCTGACCTCCCAGGTACACCCCTGACCTCCCAGGTACACCTCTGACACTCCCAGGTACACCTCTGACACTCCAGTGCAACCCCAGACACTCCCAGGTACACCTCTGACATTCCCAGGTACACCCCACACACTCTCAGGAACACCTCTGACACTCTCAGGTACTCCGACACTCCCAGGTACACCTTAGACACTCCAAGGTACACCCCAGACATTCCCAGGTACGTCTGACACTCCGAGGTACACCTCTGACTCTCCCAGGTACACCTCTGACACTCTCAGGAACACCTCCGACACTCCTGGTACACCTCTGACACTCCCAGTTACACCTCCGACACTCCCAGTTACACCCCTGACACTCCAGGTACACCCCTGACACTCCCAGGTACCCTCTGACAGTCCCAGGTACACCCCCAACACTCCCAGGCACACCTCTGACACTCCCAGGTATTCCACTGACACTCCCTGGTACACCCCTGACACTCCCAAGTACACCACTGACCTCTCAATTACACCACCCTGACATGGTACACCCAGACACTCCCAGTTACACCCCTGACACTCCCAGATACACCCTGACACTTCCAGGTACACCCGACACTCCCAGATACACCTCTGATACTCCCAGTTACACCTCTGACACTCCCAGGTACACCTCCGATTCTCCCAGGTACACCTCCGATAGTCCCAGGTATACTGACTGCTCCGGTACCTCAGACACTCCCATGTTACACTCCAGTTGCCTCTGACACTCTAGGTACACCTCTGACACTCCCAGGTACACCCCAGACACTCCGTTACACTCCCAGTTACCTGACACTTCAGGTACACCCCCTGACACTCCCAGATACACCTCTGATACTCCCAGGTACACCTCTGACACTCCCAGGTACACCTCCGATACTCCCAGGTACACCTCCGATAGTCCCAGGTATGCCTCTGACACTCCAGGTACCTCCCATAGTCCCAGGTACACCTCTGACACTCCCAGGTACTCCTCTAACACTACCTGGTTCACCTCTGTGCTCCCAGGTACTCCTCTAACACTGGTTCCCTGACACTCCAAGTACACCTCTAACTCTCCCTGGTACACCTCTGACACTCCCAGGTACACATCCGACACTCCCACGTACACCTCCGACACTCCCAGGTACACCTCCGATCTCCCAGGTACACCTCTTAAACTCCCTGGTTCACCTCTGACTCCCAGGTACTCCTCTAACACTACCTGGTTCACCTCAACACTCTCAGGTACACCTCTTAAACTCCCTGGTTTTCCTCTGACACTTCCAGGTACACCTCTGACACGCCCAGGTACACCAATGACCACGCCCAGGTCACACCAGCCTCCCAGGTACACCTCTGACCTCCCAGGTACACCACCGCAGCACTCCCAGGTACCTCTGGCCTCCCAGGTACTCATGCTCCCGTGCTCCTCTGACCTCCCAGGTACACCTCTGACCTCCCAGGTACACCTCTGATACTCCCAGGTACTCTCTGATACTCCCAGGTGCTCCTGACATTCCTGGTACACCTCTGACCTCCCAGGTACCTCCCAGCCTCCCAGGTACACATCCGGCCTCCCAGGTCACACCTCTGCCTCCCAGGTACACCTCTCAGCTTGCCCCAGGTACCTCTGACACTCCAGGTACACCTCTGAGCCTCCTAGGTACATCAGCACTCCCAGGTACCTCTGGCACTCCAGGCACCTCCCGATATTCCCAGGTACACCTCCGATACTCCCAGGTACACCTTTGACACTCCCAGGTACTCCACTGACACTCCTGGTTCACCTTGACTCCCAGGTACACCTCTGATGCTCCCAGGTACACCTCCGATACTCCCAGGTACACCTCCAATACTCCGAGGTCACCTCAGACACTCCCTGGTTCACCTCTGACACTCCCTGGTTCACCTCTGACCTCCTGGTACACCTCCGAACCTCCCCTGGTACCTCTGACCTCCCAGGTACACCTCTGATCTCCCAGGTACCTCTGATACTCCCGTACACCTCTGGCACTCCTGGGTACATCTCCAAGCTACTCCAGGTACACCTCTGGTACACCTCCGATATTCCCAGGTACACCTCCGATACTCCGGTACTGGCCCTCCCAGTGCTCCACTGACACTCCTGGTACACCTTTGGCACTCCAGGTACACCTCTGATACTCCCAGGTTGCACCTCCAATACTCCCAGGTACCTCAGGCACTCCCAGGTACACCCTGACACTCCTGGTTTCACTGACACTCCTGGTACACCCCTGACACTCCCTGGTACACCTCTGATACTCCCAGGAACGTCTTACCTCTGGTTCTCCCCAACCTCCCAGGTACACCTCAGACACTCAGGTACACCTCAGACCTCCCAGGTACATCTCGCTCCCAGGGCACCTCCCACTCCCAGGTACAACTCTGACACTCCAGGTCAAGACACTCCCAGATACACCTCTGTTACCAGGTCTCCTCTGATACTCCCAGGGACACCTCAGATACTCCCAGGTACATTCCTGACATCCCAGGTACACCCCTGACACTCCCAGGTACACCTCTGACACTCAGGTACACCCCACACACACTCCAGGTACACCTCCGGCCTCTCAGGTACACCCCAGGCACTCCCATGTACACCTCTGACACTCCCAGGTATTCCTCTGACACTCCAGGTACACCTCAGACACTCCCAGGTACACCCAGTCACTCCAGAGTACACATCTGACACTCCCAGGTACACCTCTGACACTCCCAGGTACACCTCTGACACTCTAGGAACACCTGCGACACTCCCAGGTACTCAATGACACTCCCTGGTACACCCCTGACACTCCCAGGTACCTCTGACCTCCCAGGTACACCTCAGACACTCCCAGGTACACCCCTGACACTCCCAGGTACACCCCTACCTCCCAGGTACTCCACTGACACTCCCTGGTACACCCTGACACTCCCAGGTATTCCTCTGACACTCCCTGGTACACCTCCGACACCTCCCATGTACAGCTCTGACACTAAAAGGTACACCTCATACACTCTCTGGTACCTCAGACACTCCCCATGTACACCTCTGACACTCCCATGGACACCTCCACACTCCAGGTACACCTCTGACACTCCCAGGTACTCACTGACCTCCCTGGTAAACCTCTGATACTCCCAGGTACCTCCTGACACTCCCAGGCACACCTCTGAAACTCCCAGGTACACCACTGACACTACAAGGTACCTCTGACACTCCCAGGTTCTCCTTTGACGCTCCCAGGTACTCCTCTGGCAGTCCCAGGTATACCTCTGCACTCCCAGGTACACCTCTGACCTCCCAGGTACACCGCTGACACTGCCAGGTACCTCCCTGCACTCCCAGGTACACCTCCGACACTCCCAGGTACACCCCTGACTCTCCCAGTACACCCCTGAGCACTCCCAGGTTACACCTCAGACACTCCCAGGTACACCTCAGACACTCCCAGGTACACCATGACACTCCCAGGTACACCTCTGACCTCCCAGGTACACCTCTGACTCTCGCGGTACACCTCCGACACTCCCAGGTTCACCTCCGACACTCCCAGGTACACTTCTCACACTCCCAGGTACACCTCTGATACTCCCAGGTCCCACCTCTGTCTCCCAGGTACACCTCTGACACTCCCAGGTACTCCACTGACACACTGCCAGATACCTCCTGACACACTCCATGCTTGCACCTCCAGACACTCCCCAGGTACACCTCTGTGCTTCCAGGTACACCTCTGACACTTCAGGTACCTCCTGACCCTCCCAGGTACCTCAGACACTCCCAGGTACACCTCCTGACACTTCCAGGTACACCTCTGTGCTTCCATGTGCACCTCTGGCTTGCTTCCAGGTACACCTCTGACACACCGAGGTACACCTCTGACACTGTGCACCTCAGACACTTCCAGGTACACCTCGAACACTCCCAGGTACACACTGTCTCCCAGGTACACCCCAGCCTCCCGAGGTACCCACATCCCAACGTCCCAGGTACCTCCAGACATTCCCATTTTTACCTCAGACACTTCCAGATACACCACCTGACACTTCCAGGTACCTCTGACTTACTCCCCATGGTACACCAGCCAGCACTCCCAGGTACACCACTGCCACTCCCTGGTACACCTCTGACACTCCAGGTGCTCCAGCCAAGCACTCCAGACACACCTCAGCACTTCCAGGTGCCTCTGACACTTCCTGGTACACCTCCGTTGCTCCCCAGGTGCACCATGGCCTCCAGGTACACCTCTGACACTCCAAGGTATGCATCTAACATTCTGGGTACCCGTGCTCCCAGGTGCCTGCCTCTGGCTCTCCCAGGTGTCTTCCTCAGGCCTCCCAAGGTACCTCAAACCTCCGGGTACCGCTGTCCTGGTACACCCTGTCTCTCCCAGTTACACCCCTGACTTCCTTCAAATACACCTCTCTGTGTCCCGTTACACCTCAGACACTCCCAGGTACCTCGGCTGCTCCCAGGCCACACCTGTGACACTCCCCGCCAGCCACACCACCCCGGCCTCCTGGTACACCTCCTGACCTCCCAGATACTGTGGCCTCCCAGGCACACTGACCTCCCAGGTACACCTCCCGACACTCCCTGGGCCCCACCCCTGGCCTCCCAGGTACACCTCTGACACTCCCCAGGTACACTCTGACACTCCTGGTGCTCCTTTGACACTCCCAGTTACACCTCCAGGCTCCCAGGTACTGTGACACTCTCCCAGGAACACTTGTGAGCACTCCTCACGTACATCTCTGACACCAGACACACCCTCTGGTTTCAGGTACACCACTGTCGCTCAGGTACACCCCCTGGCCTCCCCAGGCACACTGACCTCCCAGGTACGCCCCTGACACTCCCAGGTACACCTCTGAAAATCCCAGGTACACCATGACACTTCCAAGTGCTTCCCCTAACACTCCCAGGTACTGTGGCTTCTCCGTGCTCACCCAGCTCCCTGAGTACACCTCCTGACACCCATTACACCTCCGACACTCAAGTACCCCTGACACTTTAAAATTTACACCAGCCAACACTCGTAGAGTACACCATGGCCTCCCAGTTACACCGCTGACTCTCCTAGGTACACCTCTGACACTCCACTTCTTGCACCTCAGACACTTCAGGTACACCTCCCACCTCCCAGGTACACCCGCTGTCACTCCCCAGGTGCCACCTCAGACACACCCAGACACCTCTGGGCACTCCCAGGCACTGTGGCACTCCAGGGCTGCTGGCCTCCTGGCCTCCAGCAGTCCCAGGTGCACCAGCCTCCCAGGTACACCTCTGGCACTCCAGTTGCACCTCCGATACTCCAGGTATAACCCTGACACTCAGGTACACTTCTGACACTCAGGTACACCTCTGTTTGCTCCTGGTGCTCCTTTGTGCTCCCAGGTACAACTCACTCCCAGGTTTTTGTGTTTGCTGAGTGCCCTCAGAACACTCCCAGGTATCTCCAGGCCTCCCAGGTACACCTGTGACACTCCCGTCTTGCTCCCAGGTACTGTAACACTCCCCAGGTACACCATGACACTGCCAAACCTACATGGCTTTGGTACACCTCTGAACTGCCAGGTACCTCCAACACTCTGACAGCTCAGGCACTCCCATGAGTACACCACACTGTCTCCTCCAGGTACACCCTGACCTCCCCGAGATTACACCAATGACAATCCCAGGTACCTGCACTTACGCTCCCTGGTGCACCTCTGATGCCCCAGGTGCTCTGCCTCTGACCTCCTGGTGCACCGCTGATGCTCTACATTGCCTACCTTTGACACTGTGAATACACCTCTTACACTCCTTGCCTCGAACACTCCCAGGTTGCCTCTGACACTTCCCAGGTACCTCCTGGGCCTTCCAGTGCCTCTGACCCTCCCAGGTACCTCAGGCCTCCCAGGTTTTCTCTGACACTTCCAGGTACACCTCTGACACTTGCCTTACACCTCCATGCTGGGTACCTCTGACTCACCGAGGTACCTCTGTTACTCCATGTGTGCCTGAGACACTTCCAGGTACCTCCAGACACTCTGGTGCAGCTGTCACTCCCAGGTACCTGACACTCCCAGTACACATCCAGCAATCCCCATTTTTTTTACACCTCAGGCATTTCCAGGCACACACCTCAGACACTTGAGGCCACACCACTGTGCTTCCAGGTACACCTCCTGGCTTGCTCCAGGTACACCAATGACACTCCCAGGTACACCACTGACCTCCCTTGTGCACCTGTCTGACCTCCCCAGGTACCAATGACACTCCCAGGTACACCTCCTGACATACCGGGTACACCTCGAGCACTTCTCAGTGCACCTCCGTTATCACCAGGTGCACCATGACACTCACAGGTACACCTCTGACCTCAAGGTATCACATCCTAACATTCCCAGGTACACCTCCGATACTCCAGGTACACCTCCTGGCTCTCTCCCAGGCCTTCTCAGACACTCCCAGGCACCTCAGGCACTCCCAGGCCACACCACTCTCACACCCAGGCACCTCTGTCCTCCCAGGTTACCCCTGACAGATACCTCTGACAATCCCCATGTTTTACCTCCAAACCTCCCAGGTACACCTCGGCACCTCCCAGGTACACCAGTGACACTCCCCTTGTACACCACCCCAACCTCCTGGTACACCTCCCAACACTCCCAGGCCACCAGCCAACACTCCCAGGTACCTCCCAGGCGCCTCCCAGGCCCACCTCAGGCACTCCCTAGGTACACCCCCTGACACTCCCAGGTACACCTCGGCCTCCCAGGTACACCTCGGCCTCCCTGAGTGCTCCTTTGACACTCCCAGGCCCTCCAAGCTGCTCTGAGGTACCTGTGTGCTCTCCAGAACACTTGTGACTGCTCCACGGCTACATCTATTTTCTTGATTTTCTGAGAACTCCAGTTTTGCTGTCCTCCCAAGTACCACCCCTGACCTCCCAGGCACACCCAGCACTCCCATTTACCTCTGTACTTTGGTATACCCCAACTCCCAATTTTCAGCAACACTTTCCAGGTACCCAGCACTCCCTGGTACCTCTGACACTCCAGGTACTCCTTGTTCCCTGGTACCTCTAGCTTTTTTGGTACCTCAACACTCCAAGTACACCTGACACTTTGGGTACACCAATGACACTCGCTGGTACACCGCTGACACTCCAGTTACACACTTTGTTGCTCCCTAAGGCTGCACCTCTGACACTCATAACACACCTCGAACACTTCCAGGTACACCTCACACCTCCCAGGTACACCGCTGTCACTCCCATTTTACCTCAGACACACTGCCCAGTGCCTCTGACTCCCAGGTACAGCCTTTGATACTCCCACATACACGCTGACACTGCCAGATACCTCCTGGTGTGCATCACACCCTCCAGACACTCTGGGTACACCTCTGACACTTCCAGGTACACACTCTATTTCTTCCATGTGCCCTCAATGACCTTCCAGTACCTCTGACTTTTGAGGTACCTCTGTTGCTCATGTGCACCTCAGACCTTCCAGGCCCCACACCTCAGACACTCCCAGGTACACTGTGCTCCAGGTACACCCTGACACTCCAGTGCCTTCAAACCAATCAGGTACAACTCAGACATTCCCAGGTACACCTCCAGAACACTTCCAAAATTTTCTGACACTTCAGGTACACCTCCCCAGCCTCCCAGGTACCTGTTGACTTTGCTCCCATTTTCTGACACTCCCTGGTACCTCTGACACTCCCAGGTACACCAGCGACACTCCCAGGTACACCTCTGACACTTCCAGGCCACACCTCTGACACTTCCTGGTACACCTACGTTGCTCCCAGGCCACACCCTTCAGCACTCCCAGGTACACCTCTGGCACTCCAAAGGTATGCATCCGCATTCCCAGGCCTCCGATACTCCCAGGTACCTCTGGCTCTGGGTGTCCTCCAGACACTCCCAGTGCACCTCAGACACTCCCAGGTGCCCACGCACGTCACACCCCAGGTGCCTGTGCTCCCAGTTGCCAGCTTGAATACACCTCTTTCAATCCCAAGGTACACCTCAGGCCTCCCAGAGCACCTCCTGACACTCCCATTACACTGGTAACACTCCCTTGCACATCTGACGCCTCCCTGGTACACCTCCTGACCTCCCAGATACACCAGTGACATTCCCAGTACACCTCTCTGACACTCCCAGTACCTACAACACTCCTAAGTGCACCCTGACACTCCCAGAGTACACCTCACATTTTCCCAAGTACCTCTGATGACACTCCTGGTGCTCCTTGGCCTCCCAGTTGCACCTCAAACCTCCCAGGTACACTGGCCTTTCCTCAGGAACACTTGTGACACTCCCACGTGCATCTCTGACACCTGGCTGGGTGCCTCTGAGACTCCCGGGCCACACACGCTGGCCGCCAGGTACACCCCTGACACTCCTCCAGGCCACACCCCTGACCTCAAGGTTGCACCTCTGTGCCAGGTGCTCCCCTGACACTCCCAGGCCACACCAATGACACTCCCAGGTGCCTGCAGCACCTCCCCTGTTTTCCTCCTGGCTTGCTCCCAGGTACTCACTGACATTCCTGGTACACCTCTGACACCGTGCACCTCCACGACACTCAAAGGCACAGCACTCAGGTACACCAATGTGACACTCATGGTTGCACCTTTTCTTGCCTCCCAGTTACACATGACACTCTGGGTACACCTCCTGACACTCCATGTGCACCCCTCAGGCCTTCCAGGTACACACTCACACACTCCCCAGGTACACACTGTCACTCCCAAGAGTGCACTCAGAGCTTTTTGGGCACACTTCTGACACTCCCAGGCCCTGTGACACTCCCAGGTACTACTGGCCTCCCTGGTGCCCACCTCCCAGGCTTGCTCCCAGGTACCTGTGGCCTCCCAGGTACCTCTGACTTGCCTCCAGACCTGCCACCTCCCCGACACTCCAGGTATAACCTGACACTCCCAATTGCCACTTTGTGCTCCCAGGTGCCTCTGACCTCCTGATCTCCTTTGACACTCCAGGTACACCTCAAACACTCCCAGGTACACCAATGACACTACCAGGTGCCCTCAGACACTGCTCCCAGGTAAACCTCGAACACTCCCAGGTACACCTGACACTCCCAGTACCTCTGAACACCCAGGTACCTTCTCTTAGTACACCTCAGACACTCCCAGGTACATCCTTGTCACTCAGGTACACCTGACATGCTGGTGCCTGTGACAATCCCAGGTACCACTTGCCTCCCTGGTGCACCTCTACAGGCCACATGAGTATGCCTCTGGGCACCTCCCTGGTGCTGATGCTCCCCGTACCACTTCGACACTGCCAGATACACCTCTGACACTCCGTATTACACCTCAGACACTCAGGTTTACCTCTGACCTTCCAGGTGCACCTCCACCCAACAACAGGTACACCTCTGACCTCCTGAGCACCTCAGACACTCCCAGGTACCTCTGACACTTCAGGTACACCTCCTGACACTTCAGCCTTTACCTCTGACACTTCCAGGCACACCTCTGACACACGGGGTGCCTCTGACCTCCATGTGCACCTCAGACACTGCCTTCCAGGTACACCTCCCAGACACTCCCAGGTACTGTCACTCCCAGGTACCCTGACACTCAGTACCTGTCCCGGCAATCCCAGGTACAACTCAGACATTCCCAGGGGCCTCAGACACTTCCAGGTACACCACCCCAGCACTTGGTGCCCTCGACACTCCCAGGTACCAATGACACTCCCAGGTACACCACTGACACTCCCCCCAGGTACACCTCCCAGCACTCCAGGTACTTTCAATGACCTCCCAGGTACCACCTCTGGGCACTTCCAGGTACACCTCTGACACTCCTGGTGCACCACTCCATTGCTCCCAGGTACCGCTGACCCCTCCCAGGTGCCTCTCTGACACTCCATAGATATCTCTAACATTTCATTTTGCCTCCGTGCTCCCAGGTACACCTCTGGCTCTCCCAGGTATACCTCAGGCACTCCCAGGTACACTTGAACCCTCCCAATTTTTATTCCTCACACCCATTTTTCTGTCACCAGGTGCAGCAAGCTTGAATACACGCCCCAGCAATCCCAGGTACCTCAGACTTTCTCCCAGGTTTCTCTGACTTACTCCCAGGTACCAGTGACACTCCCATGTTCCCAGGTATTCCTCTCATGCTCCCAGGTACTCTCTGACACTCCCAGGTACAACACGTACACTCCCAGGTCCACTCAGACACTCAGGTACACCTCAGACACTCCCAGGCACACCTCCGACACTCCCAGATACTCCTCTGATGCTCCCAGGTACCTCTGACACTCCCAGGTACAACACTTACACTCCCAGGTACACCTCTGACACTCCAGGTACACCCTGACATCCCAGGTACACCTCTGATACTCCCAGGCTACCCCTGACACTCCTAGGTACATAGCTAACACCCCAGGTACACCGCTGACATTTCCCTGTGCACACCCTGACACTCCATGTACACCTGAGACACTCCCAGGTGCACCTCAGACACCCCAGGTACACCCTCAGACACCCCAGGTACACCACGACACCCCCAGGTACACCCCTGACACTCCCAAGTACACCTCAGACACTCCGAGATACACCTCTGACTCTTCCAGGTACACCTCTGACACACCCAGGTACACCTCCGACACTCCCCGGTACATCTCCGACACTTCCAGGTACACCCCTGACACTCCCAGGTATTCCTCTCATGCTCCCAGGTACTCCTCTGACACTCCCAGGTACAACACGTACACTCCCAGGTCCACCTCAGACACTCCCAGGTACACCTCAGACACTCCCAGGTACACCTCCGACACTCCCAGATACTCCTCTGATGCTCCCAGGTACCCCTCTGACACTCCCAGGTGCCAACACTTACACCCCAGGTACACCTCTGACACTCCCAGGTACACCTCTGACATTCCCAGGTACACCTCTGATAATTCCAAGGCATACCCCTGACACTCTAGGTACACAGCTAACAACTCCCATGTACACCGCCTGACATTGTCAGGTACACCTGTGACACTCCATGTACACCTGAGACACTCCCCAGGTGCACCTCAGACACTCCCCAGGTACACCAATGACACTCCAGGTACACCTCTGACACACCCAGGTACACCAATGACACTACCAAGTACACCTATGACACCTGGAGGCACTCCTCTGATGCCCCAGGTACTCTCTGACACTCCCAGGTGCACCTCTGACACTTCCAGTTACACCTCTGACACTCCCAGGTACCCCTCTGACACTCCCAGGTACAATGCTGATTCTCCCAGGTACTCCTCTGACACCCCTGGTACCACCTCACACCCCAGGCACACCACTGACACTCCCAGGTACACCCCACATTCCCACACACCTCTGCCCCCCAGGTACACACACTCCCAGGTGCACCTTGCACCCCACACACCTCTACACCCCAGGTACACCTCAGACACTCCCAGGTGCACCTCTGACACTCCCAGCACCCTCTGTGGCCACCCCACACCCACAGGTACACCTCTGACACCCCAGGTACACCTCAGACATTCCCAGGCACACCACTGACTCCCAGGTACACCCAGACACTCCCATGTACTCCTGACACTCACCAGGTACACCTCAGACTCTCCCAGGTACACCTCTGACATTCCCAGGTACACCACTGACACCCCAGGCACACCTCAGACACTCCCAGGTACACCTCTGACACTCCCAGATACTC
>NW_024714391.1:0-41054 GCF_018991925.1 Homarus americanus
TCAATGTGCTTCGTTCGGTGCATGTTACTTTAAGGAGTGTCTTGAGGTGTACACATAGGGTGTATGAGGTGTTCCTGGGGTGTCAGGTGTGTGTGCCAGGGGGTGTCAAGGGATGTGCCTGTAGAGTTATCAGGAGAGGTGCCTGGGGTGTCAGGTGTGCTTGCAAGATTAGTCGTGGTGTGCCAGGTGTCGGAGGTGTGGCTGTAGGTTGCAGTCAGGGTTTGCCTGGCGGTGTCAGGTGTGCCTGGGAGGTTTGGGGTGTACCTGGGGGTGTGGGAGGTGTGCCTGGGTGTCAGAGGTGTGCCTGGGAGGTTTGAGGGTGTGCCTGGGGTGGGAGGTGTGCCTGGGGAGTGTCAGAGGAGGTGTGCCTGGGGGTGTCAGGGGTGTAGGGGATGTCAGTGGTGTGCTGGGGTGTCAGAGGTGTGCCTGGGGTGCCTGAGGTGTGCCTGGGAGTGTCAGAGGTACCTGGGAGGTTGAGGTGTACATGGGTGTGGGGTGTGGGGAATGTCAGAGGTGTACCTGGGGTGTCAGAGGTGGGGGATGTCAGGGGTGTGCCTGGGGTGTCGTTCTCATGTGCCTGGGGAGTGTCGGGGAGGTGTGCCTGGGAGTGTCAGGGGTGTACCTGGGAGTGTCAGGAGGTGAGACACAGAGGTGTCAGAAGTGTGCCTGGGGTGTCAGGAGAGAGTGTTCCTGGGAGTGTGTCAGGGTGTGCCTGGGAGTGTCAGAGGTGTACCTGGGAGTGTCAGAGGTGTACCTAGGAGTGTCAGGTTGTGCCTGTAGTGTCTTAGGTGTGCCTGGGGTGTCAGACGAGACCAGGGATTGGATGGAGGTGTACTTGAGAGTTGTCAGTGGTGTACTAGGGGTGTCAGGGAGGTGTGCATAGGTGTCAGAGGTGTACCTGGGGTGTCAGAGGGTGTGACTGGGAGTGTCAGGGGTGTGACTGGGAGTGTCAGGAGGTGTAACTGGTAGTGTCAGAGTGTACCTGGGGAGTGTCAGAGGTGTGCCTGGGAGTGTCGGAGGTGTACTAGGGTGTCAGGGGTGTGCCTGGAGTGTCAGGGTGTGCCTGGGAGTGTCAGGTATGTGGCAGGGGTGTCAGGAGGTGTGCCTGGGGTGTCAGGTGTGACTGGGGTGTCAGGGGTGTGCCTAGGTGTCGTGGTGTGGCAGTGTCAGAGGTGTACCTGGGAGTGTCAGAGGGTGCATGGGGCATCAGAGGTGCCTGGGAGTGTCTAGAGTGTGCCTGGGTGTGGGGAGTGTGCCTGGATGTCAGGTGTACCTGGTGTCAGAGGTGTGCCTGGGGATGTCATGGTGTGCCTCAGGTGTCATTCATGTACCTGGGGTGTCAGGGGTGTGCCTGGAGTGTCAGGGCTGGAGTGTCAGAGGTGTGCCTGGGGTGACAGCGGTGTGCACCAGGAGTGTCAGAGGTGTGCCTGGAGTGTCAGGTGTAACTGGGAGATGTCGGTGGGCGTGCCTGGAGTTGTCATTCGTGTGCCTGGGATTGTCGAGGTGTGCCTGGGATGTCAGGAGGTGTGCCTGAGTGTCCAGAGGTGTGCCTGGGGGATGTCAGTGGTGTACCTGGGAGTGTCATTCATGTGCCTGGGGTGTCAGAGGTGTACCTGGGATTATCAGGTGTACCTGGGATTGTCAGAGGTGTGCCTGGAGTGTCAGAGGTGTACCTGGGAGTGTCAGGGTGGTAGAAGTGTCAGAGGTGTGCCTGGGAGTGACAGCGGTGTGCATGGGAGTGTCAGTGGTGTGCCTGGGGTGTCAGGGTGTACCTGAGAGTGTCAGTGTGCCAGGGGTGTCAGGGTGTAACTGGGAGTGTCAGGGGTGTACCGGGGTGTCAAGGGTGTACCTGGGAGTGTCAGACGTGTCCTTGGGAGTGTCAGAGGTGTACCTGGGAGTGTCAGAGGTGTCCTGGAGTGTCAGAGGTGTACCTGGAAGTGTCAGAGGTGTATCTGGGAGTGTTTGAGGTGGACCTGGGAGTGTCAGAGGTGTATCTGGGAGTGTCAGAGGTGTACCTGGGAGTGTCAGAGGTGTACCTGGGAGTGTCATGGGTGTGCCTGGGAGTGTCAGGGTGTTCCTGGGAATTATAAGAGGTGTACCTGGGATTGTCAGGGATTACCTGGGAGTGTCAGAGGTGTGCCTGGGGTGTCAGGGGTGTAACTCAGGTGTCGGAGGTGTGACTGGGAGTGTCAAAAGTGCCTGGGAGTCAAGGTGTGCCTGGGAGTGTCACCGGTGTGCCTGGGAGTGTCAGGTGTGCCTGGGAGTTGTCAGGGGCCTGGAGTGTGGGGTGTGACTGGGGTGTCAGGTGTAACTGGGGTGTCAGGTGTAACTGGGGTTTCTGAGGCGTACCTCCAGGGTCAGGGGGTGTACCTGGGGTGTCAGAGGTGTACCTGGCAGTGTCAGAGGTATACCTGGGAGTGTTTGAGGTGTGCCTGGGGGCGTCGGAGGTGTGCCTGGGAATGTCAGAGGTGTGCCTGGGAGTGTCAGAGGTGTACCTGGGAGTGTCATTCGTGTGCCTGGGGTGTTAGGAGGTGTGCCTGGAGGTCAGGGCTGGAAGTGTCAAGTGTGCCTGGGGTGTACCTGGGGTGTCAGAGGTGTGCCTGGGGTGTCAGAGGTGTGCCTGGGGTGTCAGAGGTGTAGTGGGAGTGTCGGAGGTGTGCCTGGGGTGTCAGGGGTGTGCTTGGGGAGTGTCTGGGTGTGCCTGGGGGTGTCAGAGGTGTGCCTGGGAGTGTCAGAGGAGTGCCTGGGGCATCAGAAGGAGTCCTGGGTGTGTCAGAGGTGTAACTGGGAGTTTCAAGTGTACCTAGGAGTGTCAGAGGTGTGACCTGGGAGTGTCAGTGGTGTGCCTGGGAGTGTCGTGTGTACCTGGGGTGTCAGAGGTGTGCCTGGAAGTGTCAGAGGTGTGCCTGGGAAGTGTCAGGGTTGTAACTGGGAGTGTCGGAGGTGTAACTGGTGTCAGAGTGTGCCTGGGAGTGTCAGAGGTGTACCTGGGTTGTCAGAGGTTTACCTGGGAGTGTCAGAGGTGTAACTGGGGGTGTCAGAGTGTACACCAGAGTGTCAGAGGTGTACCTGGAAGTGTCATTCATGTGCCTGGGAGTGTCTGAGGTGTACCTGGGAGTGTCAGAGGTGTACCTAGGTGTCGTGCTGGGGTGTCAGGAGGTTCACCTGGGTGTCATGGGTGTGCCTGGGGTCTCAGAGGAGTGCCTGGGAGTATGAGAGGTGTACATGGGATTGTCAGAGGTGTGCCTGGGAGTGACAGTGCCTGGGAGTGTCAGTGGTGTGCCTGGGGTGTCAGAGATGTACCTGGGGTGTCAGGTGTGCCAGGGGGTGTCAGGGGTGTGCGTGGGGAGTGTCAGGGTGTGCTTGGGGTGTCTAGGGGTGTGCCTGGGGTGTCTGAGGTGTGCAAGTGTCAGTTTGTACCTGGGGTGTCAGAGGTGTGCCTGGGGTGTCAGTGGGTACCTGGGGCATCAGAGGAGTGCCTGGGAGTGTCAGGAGGTGCCTGGGGAGTGTCAGAGGTGTGCCTCCTGGGTGTCAGAGGTGTGCCTGGGGTGTCAGGGTTTGCCTGGGGTGTCATGGGTGTGCCTGGGAATGTCAGAGGTGTGCCTGGGGAGTGTCAGAGGTGTACCTGGGATTGTCAGAGGTGTGCCTTGGTGTGTCAGAGGTGCCTGGGAGTGTCAGGGGGTGTAACTGGGGGTGTCAGGTGTAACTGGGGTGTCAGGAGTGTACTGGGGTGTCAGAGGTGTGCCTGGGGGTGTCAGCGGTGTGCCTGGGAGTGTCATTCATGTACCTGGGAGTGTCAGAGGGGTGTACCTGGGAGTATCAGAGGTGTACCTGGGATTGTCAGAGGTGTACCTGGGAGTGTCCGAGGTGTGTGGGGGATGTCAGTGGTGTGCCTGGGAGTTGTCATTCATGTACTGGGAGTGTCAGAGGTGTGCCTGGGTATCAGAGGTGTACCTGGGATTGTCGAAGTGTGCCTGGGAGTTTCAGAGGTGTGCCTGGGGGTGTCAGGTGTAACTGGGAGCGTCGGAGGGTGTAACTGAGAGTGTCTGAGGTATGCCTGGGGTGTCAGAGGTGTACCTGGGGTGTCAGAGGTGTACCTGGCAGTGTCAGAGATATGCCTGGGGATGTTTGAGGTGTACCTGGGTGTGTCAGGTGCCTGTATATGTCATAGGTGTACCTGGGAGTGTCGGAGGTGTACCTGGGAGATGTCAGTGGTGTACCTGGCAGTGTCATTCATGTGCACCTGGGGTGTCAGAGGTGTACCTGGAGTGTGTCAGGGCTGGAAGTGTCAGAGGTGTGCCTGGGGTGACAGCGGTGTGCCTGGGAGTGTCAGAGGTGTGCCTGGGGTGTTGGAGGTGTAACTGGGGAGATGTGTGGTGTGCCTGGGGTGTCATTCATGTACCTGGGAGTGTCAGTGTGCCTGGGAATGTTGGAGGTGTACCTGGGATAACAGAGGTGTACCTGGGGATGTCAGTGGTGTGCCTGGTGTCATTCATGTACCTGGAGTTGTCAGAGGTATGCATGGGGTGTCAGAGGTGTGCCTGGGGTGTCAGGGAGTGCCTGGGGAACATCAGGAGGTGCCTGGGTGTCTGGGGTGTGCCTTGGGTGTCAGAGGTGTGCCTGATGAGGTGTCTGGTGTGCCTGGGGGTGTCAGACGGAGACCAGGGGAGTGTAAGAGGGTGTGCCTGGAGTGTCAGTGGTGTTCCGGGGAGTGTCAGAGGTGTGCCTGGGGTGTCAGGTGTACCTGAGTGTCAGAGGTGTTCTGAGGTGTCAGAGGTGTGCCTGGGAGTGTCAGAGGTGTTCTGAGAGTGTCAGAGGTGTACCTGGGAGTGTCAGAGGTGTACCTGGGGTGTCAGAGGTGCCCTGAGTCTCAGAGGTTACCTGGGAGTGTCAGAGGTGTACCTGGTGTCAGAGGTTTACCTGGTGTCATGGGTGTACCTGGGAATGTCAGAGTGTACCGGGAGTATCAGAGGTGTGCCTGGGGTTGTCAGAGGTGTGCCTGGGAGTGTCAGAGGTGTGACTGGGAGTGTCAGGGGGTGTAACTGGGGAGTGTTGGAGGTGTAACTGGTACTGTCAGAAGTGTACCTGGGTGTCAGAGGTGTACCTGGGGAGTGTCAGCGGTGTGCCTAGGAGTGTCAGGGGTGTGGGGAGTGTCAGGGGTGTACCTAGGGGTGTCAGGTTTGTAACTGGGAGTGTCAGGAGGTGTAACTGGGAGTGTCGGAGGTGTAACTGGGAGTGTCTGAGGTGTACCTGGGGTGTCGGCAGTGTGGCTGGGGTGTCAGAGGTGTGCCTGGGAGTGTCAGAGTGCCTGGGAGCATCAGAGGTACCTGCGTGTGTCAGAGGGTGTACCTGGGGTGTCGGAGGTGTACCATGGAGTGTCAGGGGTGTGCCTGGGGTGTGGGGTGTGCCTGGAAGTGTCAGAGGTGTGCCTGGGTGTCAGAGGTGTGCCTGGGGAGAGTCTTGGGTGACCTGGGAGTGTCAGAGGTGTGCCTGGGGTGACAGGGGTGTGCCTGGAAGTGTCAGCGGTGTGCCTGGGGTGTCTGAGGTGTGCCTGTGGTGTCTCAGGTGTGCCTGGGAGTGTCAGACGAGAACCAGGGAGTGTGAGGGTGTGCCTGGGGTGTCAGTGGTGTGCTAGGTGTCAGATGTGTGCCTGGTGGTGTCAGAGGTGTACCTGGCAGTGTCAGTATGCCTGGGAGGGTTTGGTGTACCTGGGTGTGGTGTGCCTGGGAATGTCAGAGGTGTGCCTGGGGTGTCAGAGGTGTACCTGGGAGATGTGCAGTGGTGTGCCTGGGATTGTCTTTCATGTGCTGGGGTGTCGAGGTGTGCCTGGAAGTGTCAGGGCTGGAAGTGTCAGAGGTGTGACTGGGTGTCAGAGGGTGCCTGGGAGTGTCAGAGGTGTGTTTGTGAGTGAAATTCTGTGTAGCAGGTGTCTGAGGTGTGCTGGGGTGTCAGAGGTGTGCCTGAGAGTGTCAGGGTGTAGCCTGGGGTGTCAGAGGTTCACCTGGGGAGTGTCATGGGTGTGCCTGGGAGTGTCAGAGGGGAGTGCCTGGGGAGTATCAGAGTGTACCTGGGATTGTCAGAGGTGTGCCTGGGAGTGTCAGAGTGTATGGGGTGTGGGGGTTGTAACTGGGAGTGTCGGAGGTGAACACTGAAGTGTCAAGAAGTGTACCTGGGAGTGTCAGAGGTTGGCACCGGAGTGTCAGCGGTGTACCTGGGAGTGTCTGTTGTGTGTACCTGGGAGTGTCAGGGGTGTGCTGGGGTGTCAGGGGTGTAACTGGGAGAGTCAGGTGTAACTGGGAGTGTCGGGTGTAACTGGGAATGTCTGAGGTATACCTGGGAGTGTCAGAGGTGTGCCTGGGAGTGTCAGAGTGTGCCTGGCAGTGTCAGAGAAATACTTGGGAGTGTTTGGTGTGCCTGGGTGTGTCAGGTGTGCCTGTATGTCATAGGTGTGCCAGGTGTCGGGTGTGCCTGGGATGTCAGTGGTGTGCCTGGTAGTGTCATTTGTACCTGGGAGTGTCAGAAGTGTGCCTGGGTGTCAGGGCTGGAGTGTCAGAGGTGTGCCTGGGGTCACGCGGTGTACCTGGGGTGTCACAGGTGTACCTGGGGTGTTATAGGTGTAACTGGAGATGTCAGTGGTGTGCCAGTTGTCATTCATGTATGGGAGTGTCGGGTGTACCTGGGATGTCAGGTGTGCACCTAGTTATCAGAGGTGTGCCTGGGAGATGTCAGTGGTGTGCTTGGGAGTGTCATTCATGTACTGGGGTGTCGGAGGTGTGCCTGGGGTGTCAGGGGTGTGCCTGCAGTGTCAGGGGTGTGCACCAGAGTGTCAGAGGTGTGGCAGGGTGTCTGAAGTGAACATGGGGAGTGTCAGTTTGTGCATATTGTCAGGTATGCCTGTGGTGTCAGAGGTGTGCCTGGGAGTGTCAGAGGTGCCTGGGAACATCAGAGGGAGTACCTGGGGAGTGTCTGAGGTGTGCCTGGGGTGTCAGAGGTGTGCCTGTGAGTGTCAGAGGTGTGCCTGGGAGTGTCAGTGGTGTGCCTGGGAGTGTCATTGGTGTACCTGGGAGTGTCAGAGGTGTGCCTGGAAGTGTCAAGTGTGCCTGGAAGTGTCAGGGTGTGCCTGAGGGTGTCTGGGGTGACCTGGGGTGTCAGAGGTGTGCCTGGGAGTGTCAGGGGTGTACCTGGAAGTGTCAGCGGTGTGCCTTGGGTGTCAGAGGTGTGCCTGTGAGTGTCTGAGGTGTACCTGGGGTGTCAGACGGGAACCAGGGGTGTAAGAGGTGTAACTGGGAGTGTCAGTGGTGTGCAGGGTGTCAGTGTGCCTGGGAGTGTCAGGTGTGCCTGGTGTCAGAGGTGTTCCTGAGGTGTCAGGAGGTGTACTGGGGTGTCAGAGGTGTTCCTGAGGTGTCAGGAGGTGTGCCTGGGGTGTCAGGGTGTGCCTGGGGTGTCAGTGGAGTGCCTGGGGCATCAGAGGAGTACCTGGGTGTCAGGGCGCACCTGGGAGTGTCAGAGGTGTGCCTGGGAGTGTCAGAAGTGTGGGGTGTCAGAGGTTTACCTGGAAGTGTCATGTTTGTACCTGGGAATGTTAGAGGTGTACCTGGGAGTATCAGAAGTGGACCTGGGATTGTCAGAGGTGTGCCTGGGAGTGTCAGAGTGTAACTGGGAGTGTCAGGGTGTAACTGGGAGTGTCATCCAGAGATGTAACTGGTACTGTGGGGAGTGTGCCTGGGAGTGTCAGAGAGGTGTGCCTGGGAGTGTCAGCGTTGGCTGCCTATGAGTGTGGGGGTGTACCTGGGAGTGTTAGGGGAGTGTGTACCTGGGGGTGTCAGGTATGTAACTGGGAGTGTCAGGAGTGTAACTGGGAGTGTCGGAGGTGTAACTGGGGAGTGTCTGGGGGTGTGCCTAGGAGTGTCGGCGGTGTGGCTGGGAGTGTCAGGGTGGTGTGCCTGGGAGTGTCAGAGAGGAGTACCTGGGAGCATCAGAAGAGTACCTGCGTGTGTCCAGAGGTGTACAAGTGTCGGAGGTGTACCATGGAGTGTCAGGGGTGTGCCTGGGGAGTGTCAGGGGTGTACCTGGGAGTGTCAGAGGTGTGCCCAGGAGTGACTGAGGTGTGCCTGGGAGTGTCTAAGGTGGCTGGGGTGTCGGTTTGTGCCTGCAGTGTCAAGGTGCCTGGGAGTGTCAGAGGTGTGCCTGGGGAGTGTCAGAGGGCCTTGGGCATCAGAGGAGTGCCTGGAGTGTCAGAGGTGTGCCTGGGAGTGTTGGGGATGTACCTGGGGAGTGTCCAGAGGTGTCCTGGGGTCTCAGGGTGTGCCAGGAGTGTCTTGGGTGTACCTGGGGGAGTGTATGGGGAGTGTGCCTGGGGTGTCGGGTGTGTACCAGGGGTGTGGGGTGTGCCTGGGAGTGTGGGGAAGTGTGCCTGGGGAGTGTCAGAGGTGTGCCTGGGGTGTCATGGGTGTGCCTATGGACATCAGGAGGTGTACTGGGATTGTCCAGAGAGGTTACCTGGGAGTGTCAGAGGTGAACTGGGAGTGTCAGGGTGTATCTGGGAGTGTCAGAGGTGTACCTGGGAGTGAAATTCTTAACACATAGGGAGTGTCTAAGGTGTACCTGCGTGTCAGAGGTGTACCTGAGAGTGTCAGAGGTGTACCTGGGAGTGTCAGAGGATCACCTGGGGAGTGTCATGGGTGTACCTGGGGAGTGTCAGAGGAGTACCTGGGAGTATCAGAGGTGTGCACAAGTTGTCAGAGGTGTACCTGGGAGTGTCAGAGGTGTACCTGGGAGTGTCAGGGGAGTGTAACTAGAAGTGTCGGAGGTGTAACTGGGAGGGTTAGAAATTGTGTACCTGGGAGTGTCAGAGGTGTGCCTGGGGAGTGTCATCGTCGGTGTGCCTGGGAGTGTCAGGGGGGTGTACCTGGGAGTGTCAGGGGTGTGCATAAGGAGTGTCAGGGGTGTAACTGGGAGTGTGGAGGTGTAACTGGGGGCGTCGGAGGTGTAACTGGGGAGTGTCTGAGGTATACCTGGGAGTGTCAGAGGTGAACCTGGGAGTGCCAGAGATTGTGCCTGGCAGTGTCAAGATATACCTGGGAGTGTTTGAGGTGTACCTGGGTGTGTCGGAGGTGTACCTGTATATGTCATAGGTGTGCACCAGGTGTCGGAGGTGCCTGGGGAGATGTCAGTGGTGATGTGCCTGGCAGTGTGTTCATGTACCTAGAGTGTCCGAGGGTGTACCTGGAAGTGTCAGGGCTGGAGGTGTCAGAGGTGTACCTGGGGTGACAGCGGTGTGCCTGGTAGTGTCAGAGTGTACCTGGGAGTGTTAGAATTGTAACTAGGAGATGTCAGTAGTGTACCACAAGTGTCATTCATGTACCTGGGAATTATCGGAAGTGTACAGGAATGTTAGAGGTGTACCTGGGAGTATCAGGGGAATTGTACCTGGGAGATGTCAGTGGTGTACCTGGGAGTGTCATTCATTTACCTGGGAGTGTCGGAGGTGTGCCTAGAGGTGTCCAGGGGTGTACCTGCAGGTGTCAGGGAATGTGTACCTGGGAGTGTCAGAGGTGTACCTGGAAGTGTCAGAGGTGTGCCTGGGGGTGTCATTCATGTACCTGGGGAGTGTCTGAGGTGTACCTGGGAGTGTCTGGGGCTGTGCCTGGGAGTGTCAGAGGGTGTCCTTGGGAGTGTCCAGAGGTGTACCTGGGGTGTCTGCAAGTGTACCTGGGAGTGTGGGGTTTACCTGGGGTGTCAGATGTGTGCCAGGGGAGTGTCAAGTGTGCTTGGGGTGGCCCCAGGGGTGTGCAGGGAGTGTCTGAGGTGTACCTGGGAGTGTCAGTTTTGTACCTGGAAGTGTCAGAGGTGTGCCTGGGAGTGTCAGGGAATGTGCCTGGGAGTGTCAGAGGAGTACCTTGGAGCATCAGAGGAGTACCTGGGATTGTCAGAGGTGTACCTGGGAGTGTCCAGATGTACCTGGCAGTGTCAGAGAGGTGTCCTAGAGGTCTCAAGTGTGCCCAAGTGTCTGAGGTGTACCTAGGAGTGTATGAAATTGTACCTGGAGCCAGGTGTGCCAGGGAGTATCAAGGTGCCTGGGAGTGTCCAGAGGTGTGCCTGGAAGTGTCAGAGGTGTACCTGGGGTGTCATTCATGTGTACCTGGGAGTGTCTGAGGTGTACCTGGGAGTGTCAGGGGTGTACCTGGGAGTATCCAGAGGTGTCGCTTAGGTGTCAGAGGTGTGCCTGGGGAGTGTCTGAGGTGTACCTGGGGAGTGTATGGGGTTTACCTCAGTGTCAGATGTGTGCCAGGAGTGTCAGAGGTGTGCCTGGGGAGTGTGGGGGTATGCCTGGAAGTGTCAGAGGTGTACCTGGAAGAGTCAGGGTGTACCTGGGGAGTGTTTCAGGTGTACCTGGGAAGTGTCAGAGGTGTATCTGGGAGTGTCAGGGTGTGCCTGGGAGTGTCAGAGGTGTGCACCTGGGGAGTGTCAGGGTGTTCTGAGAGTGTCAGAGGTGTGCCTCGGGAGTGTCCCAGAATGTGCCTGGGGTGTCAGTGGAGTACCTGGGGCATCAGGAGTACCTGGGAGTGTGAGAGGTGCACCTGGGAGTGTCAGAGGTGTTCCTGGGGAGTGTCAGAGGTGTGCCTGGGAGTGTCATGGGTGTGCCTGGGAATGTCAGTGGTGTTCTGGGGAGTATCAGGAGTGTACCTGGGATTGTGGGGTGTACCTGGGGAGTGTCAGAGGTGTAACTGGGAGTGTCAGGGGTGTAACTGGGAGTGTCGGAGGTGTAGCTGGGAGTGTCAGAAGTGTGCCTGGGGTGTCAGAGGTGTACCTGGGAGTGTCAGCGGTGTACCTTTGAAGTGTCAGGGGTGTACCTGGGAGTGTCAGGGGCATGCCTGGGGTGTCCAGGTTTGTAACTGGGAAGTGTCGGAGGGGTGTAACTAGCATGTCGGAGGTGTGGCTGGGAGTGTCCTGAGGTGTACCTGGGAGTGTCAGAGGTGTACCTGTGAGTGTCAGAGGTATACCTGGGGAGTGTCAGAGGGGTGTACCTGGGAGTATCGGAGGTGTGCCTGGGAGTGTCTGGAGTGTGCCTGGGGAGTGTCTGGGTGTACCTGGGAGTGTCAGTGGTGTACCTGGGGAGTGTCATTGGTGTACCTGGGAGTGTCCAGGGTGTACCTGGAAGTGTCAGAGGTGTACCTGGGGAGTGTCTTAGGTGACCTGGGAGTGTCAGAGGTGTGGCTGGGAGTGTAGAGGTGTAGCTTCTAGGGTGTCGGAGAGTGTAACTGGTACTGTCAAAGTGCACCTGGGAGTGTCCAGAGGTGTACCTGGGAGTGTCCCGGCAGTGTACCTATGAGTGTCAGGGGTGTGTACCTGGGAGTGTCAGGGGTGTGGGACTTCTGTCAGGTTGCGCTTTGGGAGTGTCGGAGGTGTAACTGGGAGTGTCGGAGGTGTAGCTTTGGGAGTGTCTGAGGTGTACTTACAGGAGTGTCGGCGGTGTAACTGGGAGTGTCAGAGGTGTACCTGGGAGTGTGAAATCACCATAGGGATCATCAGAAGTACCTGCGTGTGTCAGAGGTGTACCTGGGGTGTCGGAGGTGTACCATGGAGTGTGGGGGTGTACCTGGGAGTGTTAGGGAGGTGTACCTGGGAGTGTGGGGGTGTACTTAGGAGTGTTGAGGTGTGCCACCAAGTCTCAATTCATGCCTGGGGTGTCAGTTTTGTGCAGCAAGTGTCAGAGGTGTGCCTGAAAGTGTCCAGAGGTGTACCTGGGAGTGTCAGAGGAGTGGGGCATCAGAGGGTACCTGGGAGCTAATAAAGGTGTGCCTGGGAGTGTCAGGGATATTGCCTGGGAGTGCTCAGAGGTGTCCCTGGGGGAGTCTCAGAGGTGTGCCCAGGAGTGTCTGAGGTGTGCCTGGGAGTGTATGAGTGTTCCTGGGAGTGTCAGGTGTGTGCCAGGGAGTGTCAAAGGGGTGTGCCTGGGGAGTATCAGAGGGGGGTACTGGGAGTGTCAGAGAGGTGTGCCTGGGAGTGTCATGGGTGTGCCTGAGAGTGTCAGAGGGTGTAACTGGGATTGTCAGGAGGTTTACCTGGCAGTGTCAGAGGCCATACCTGGGAGGGTTTGGAGGTGTGCCTGGGGGTGTGGGGAGGTGTACCTGGCAGTGTCAGAGGTATACCTGGGGAGGGTTTGAGGTGTACCTGGGGTGTGCCTGGGGTGTGGGAGGTGTGCCTGGAATGTCAGAGGTGTACCTGGGAGTGTCAGGGTGTGCCTGGGGTGTCAGAGGGTGTGTGTCAGAGGTACCTTGGGCATCAGAGGGGTACCTGGGTTGTCAGAGGTGTACCTGGGGTGTGGGGATGTGCCTGGGATGTCCAGTGTCTAGGAGTCTCAGAGGTGTACTTGGGAGTGTCTGAGGTGTACTGGGAGTGTATGAGGGTGTACACCGATGTCAGGTGTGTACCGAGGGGTATCAAGGTGTGCCTGGGAGTGTCAGAGGTGTACCTGGAAGTGTCAGTGTGCCTGGGAGTGTCATTCATGTATGAGTGTCTGGGGTGTACCTGGGAGTGTGGGGTGTCCTGGGGTGTGGTGTCCTTGGGAGTGTCAGAGGTGTGCCTGGGGTGTCTGAGGTGTGCCTGGGGTGTTTGGGGTTTGCCTGGGAGTGTCAGATGTGTACCAGAGTGTCAGAGGTGTACCTGGGAGTGTCAGAGGTGTGCCTGGAAGTGTCAGAGGTGTACCTGGAAGAGTCAGGGGTTGTACTGGGAGTTTCAGGTGTACCTGAGTGTCAGAGGTGTATCTGGGAGTGTCAGGGGTGTACCTGGGAGTGTCAGAGGTGTACCTGGGGTGTCAAGTGTTCTGAGGTGTCAGAGGTGTGCCTCGGGTGTCAGAGTGTGCCTGGGATGTCAGTGGAGTACCTGGGAATCAGAGGTGCCTGGGAGTGTGAGCGGTGCACCTGGGAGTGTCAGAGGTGTTCCTGGGAGTGTCAGAGGTGTATGGAGTGTCATGGGTGTACCTGGGAATGTCGTGGTGTTCCTGGGAGTATCAGAGGTGTACCTGGGATTGTCAGAGGTGTACCTGGAGTGTCAGAGGTGTAACTGGGAGTGTCAGGGGTGTAACTGGGGTGTCGGAGGTGTAACTGGTGTCAAGTGTCCTGGGGTGTCAGGGTGTACCTGGGGAGTGTCAGGGTGTGCCTTTGAGTGTCAGGGGTGTACCTGGGAGTGTCAGGGGTGTGCCACTGGGAGTGTCAGGTTTGTAACTGGGAGTGTCGGAGGTGTAACTGAGGTGTCGGAGGTGTAACTGGGAGTGTCTGAGGTGTGCCTGGGTGTCAGGGTGTACCTGTGAGTGTCAGAGGTATACTGGGAGTTAGAGGTTATGCCTGGGAGTGTGGAGGTGTACCTGGGGAGTGTCTGGGTGTGCCTAGTGTCACAGGTGTGCAGAGTGTCAGGAGTGTACCTGGAGTGTCAGAGGTGTACCTGGGGTGTCTTGGTGACCTGGGGTGTCAGAGGTGTAACTGGGAGTGTAAGAGGTGTAACTGGGAGTGTCGGAGGTGTAGCTGTGCTGTCAGAAGTGTACCTGGAGTGTCAGAGGTGTACCTGGGAGTGTCAGCGGTGTACCTAAGGTGTCAGGGGTGTACCTGGGAGTGTCAGGGGTGTACCTGGGAGTGTCAGGTTTGTAACTGGTGTCGGAGGTGTAACTGGGAGTGTCGGAGGTGTAACTGGGAGTGTCTGAGGTGTACCTGGGAGTGTCGGCGGTGTAACTGGGAGTGTCAGTGTACCTGGGTGTCAGAGGAGTACCTGGGATCATCAGAGGTACTGCGTGTGTCAGAGGTGTACCTGGGAGTGTCAGGTGTACCATGAGTGTGGGGGTGTACCAGTGTTGGGGTGTACCTGGGAGTGTCAGAGGTGTGCGGGTGACTGAGGTGTACCTGGGGTGTCTGGTGTACCTGGGAGTGTCAGTTTTGTGCCTTGAAGTGTCAGGGGTGTGCCTGAGAGTGTCAGAGGTGCTGGGAGGTGTCAGAGGTACCTTGGAGCATCAGAGGAGTACCTGGGAGTGTCAAAGGTGTACCTGGGAGTGTCAGGGATGTACCTGGGAGTGTCAAGAGGTGTCCTGGGAGTCTCAGAGGTGTGCTTGGGAGTGTCTGAGGTGTGCCTGGGGTGTATGAGGGTGTTGGAGTGTCAGGTGTGTACCAGGGGTGTCAGGTGTACCTGGGGTATCAGAGGTGCCTGGGGTGTCAGAGGTGTGCCTGGTGTCATGGGTTGTACCTGAGAGTGTCAGAGGTGTAACTGGGATTGTCAGAGGTTTACCTGGCTGGTTCAGAGGGTATACCTGGGAGGGTTTGAGGTGTACCTGGGAGTGTGGAGGTGTGCCTGGCAGTGTCAGAGGTATACCTGGGAGGTTTGAGGTGTACCTGGGAGTGTGGGAGGTGTACCTGGGAATGTCAGGTGTGCCTGGGGTGTCAGAGGTGTACCTGGGAGATGTCAGTGGTGTACTAGGGGTGTCAGAGGTGTGCCGGTGCAGAGGTGTACCTGGCAGTGTCAGAGGTATACCTGGGAGGGTTTGAGGTGTACCTGGGGTGTGGGAGGTGTGCCTGGGGTGTCAGGGGTGGCCTGGGGTGTCAGAGGTGTACCTGGGAGATGTCAGTGGTGTACCTAGTGTCATTCATGTGCACCAGAGTGTCAGAGGTGTGCCTGGCAGTGTCAGGGGTGTAACTGGGAGTCAGGTGAAACTGGGATGTCAGAAGTGTACCTGGGAGTGTCAGAGGTGTTCTGAGTGTCAGAGGTGTGCAAGTGTCAGAGGTGTGCCTGGCAGTGTCAGGTTGTACCTAGGAGTGTCAGAGTTGTACCTGTGAGTGTCTTAGGTGTACCTGGGAGTGTCAGGGTGAGACGAGAACAGGGAGAAGGAGGTGTACCTGGGAGTGTCAGTGGTGTACTAGGGGTGTCAGAGGTGTACCTGGGAGTCAGAGGTACCTGGGAGTGTCAGAGGTGTAACTGGGAGTGTCAGGGGGTAACTGGGAGTGTCAGAGGTGTAACTGGTACTGTTGTGAAGTGTGACCTGGGAGCAAGTCAGAGGTGTACCTGGGAGGTTGGGCAGCAAAATTTGCGAGTGTTGGGGTGTACCTGGGAGTGTTGGGGGTGTGCCTGGGAGCAAGCCAGGTATGTAACTGGGAGGCCGGAGGTAACTGGGAGTGTCGGGAGGTAACTGGGAGTAGCCTGAGGTGTACCTAGGAGTGTCGGCGGTGTAACTGGAGGTTGGGAGGTGTACCTGGGAGTGTCGAGGAGGCACCTGGGAGCATCAGAAGAGTACCCATGTGTGTCAGGAGGTGCAAATTCTGGGAGTGTCGGAGGTGCACCATGGAGGTCAGGGGTGTACCTGGGAGGGTGTACCATGAGTGTCAGAGGTGTACTTGGGAGGACTGAGGTGTACCTGGGAGTGTCTGCTGAGGTGTACCTGGAGTGTTGCTTTGTACCTGGAAGTGTCAGTGTACCTGGGAGTGTCAGAGGTGTACCTGGGGAGTGTCAGAGAGTACTCTGGGCATCAGAGGAGCACTCTGGGAGTGTCAGAGGTACCAGAGCAGGGATGTACCTGGAGTGTCAGAGGTGTCCCTGGGAGTCTCAGAGGTGTACTTGGGAGTGTCTTAGGTACCTGGAGTGTAAGGAGGTGTACCTGGGAGGCCAGGTACCAGGAGGCAACAAAGGTGTGCCTGGGAGTGTCAGAGGTGTACCTGGGAGTGTCAGAGGTGTACCTGGGAGTGTCTGCGTGGTGTACCTGGAGTGTCAGAGGTACCTGGGATTGTCAGAGGTTTACCTGGGAGTGTCAGAGGTGTAACTGGGAGTGTCAGAAGGTATCTGGGGAGTGTCAGAGGTGTACCTGGGGAGTGAAATTCATGTTCATGGGGAGTGTCTAAGGTACCTGGGAGTGTCAGAGGTGTACCTGAGTGTGTCAGAGGTGTACCTGGGAGGCCGGGAGACCACATGGAGTGCTCAAGTGGTGTACCTGGGAGTGTCAGAGGAGTACTCTGGAGTATCAGAGGTGTACCTGGGATTGTCAGGAGTGTACCTGGGAGCAAGCCAGGTGCACCTGGGAGGTCAGGGGTGTAACTGGGAGTGTCGGAGTGTAACTGGGAGGGTTAGAAGTGCACCTGGGAGGCTGGGGAGGTGTACCTGGGAGGTCATTGGGGCGGTGCACCTGGGAGGCCAGGGGTGTGACCTGGGGAGTGCCAGAGGTGCACCTGGCAGTGTCAGAGATATACCTGGGAGGTTTGAGGTACCTGGGTGTGTTTGAGGTGTACCTGCATATGTCAAGTAGGTGTACCTGGGAGTGTCGGAGGTGTGCCTGGGAGATGTTGGTGGTGTACCTGGGTAAAAAGCTATCTGCACTGGGAGGCCTGAGGTGTACCTGGAAGTGTCAGGCTGGAAGTGCTCGGGAGGGGTACCTGGGAGGACAGCGGTGTACCCAGTGTCAGGAGGTGTACCTGGGAGTGTTAGGAGGTGTAACTGGGAGATGTCAGTGGTGTACTCAGAGCACAGCCAAGACAAACCTGGGAGTGTCGAAGGTACCAGGGAATGTTAGAGGCGCCCAGAGCATCAGAGGTGTACCTGGGAGGATGTCAGTGGTGTACACCTGGGAGTGTCATTCATTTACCCGGGGAGTGTCGGAGGTGTACCTGGAGTGTCAGGGGTGTACCTGCGGGAGTGTCAAGTGTACCTGGAGTGTCAGAGAGGTGTACCTGGAAGTGTCAGAGGTACCTGGGAGTGTCATTCACCTGGGAGTGTCTGGAGGTGTACCTGGGAGTGTCAGGGGTGTACCTGGGAGCTGGGGAGGTGTCTCTTGGGAGGCCAGAGGTGTACCTGGGAGTGTCTGAGGTAAAAAAAACCTGGGAGCAAAGGAGGTTTACATTTGGGAGTGCTGGGATGGTACCAGGGGAGGTCAGAGGTGTACTTGGGAGGACTGAGGTGTACCTGGGAGTGTCTGAGGTGCAACCTGGGAGTGCTGGCTGGGTTTTGGTACCTGAAGTGTCAGAGGTGTACCTGGGAGGTCAGAGGTGTACCTGGGAGTGTCAGAGAGCACCTTGGAGCATCAGGAGGAGCACCTGGGATTGTCAGAGGTGGCCTGGAGTGTCAGGGATGCACCCGGCAGTGTCAGAGGTGTCCCTGGGAGAGTCTCCAGAGGTGTACTTGGGAGTGTCTGAGGTGTACCTAGGAGTGTATGAGGTGTACCTGGGAGCGTCAGGTGTGGCACCAGGAGTGTCAAAGGTGTACCTGGGAGTGTCAGAGGTGTACCTGGAAGTGCCAGAGGTGTACCTGGGAGTGTCATTCATGTACCTGGGAGTGTTCTTGAGGTGTACTCTGGAGGTTGGGGTGTACCTGGGAGTGCTTGGGGAGGTGTCCTTTGGGAGTGTCAGAGGTGTACCTGGGAGTGTCTGAGGTGTACCTGGGAGGATGAGGCTTTACCTGGAGGCCGATGGGTACCAGGGGAGTGTCAGAGGCACCTGGGAGCACAGAGGTGTACCTGAAGTGTCAGAGGCACCTGAAGTGTCAGAGGTGTACCTGGGGAGTGTTTCAGGTTTACCTGGGAGTGTCAGAGGTGTATCTGGGAGGTCAGAGGTACCTGGAGAGTGCTCAGAGGTGTACCTGGGAGTGTCAGAGGCCTGAGAGTGTCAGAGGTGTACCGGAGTGTCAGAAGTGGTACCTGGGAGTGTCAGTGTGAGCAACGGGAGCATCAGAGAGTACCTGGGAGTGTGGAGAGGTGCACCTGGGAGTGTCAGGAGGTGTACCTGGGAGTGTCAGGAGGTGTACCTGGGAGCCATGGTGTACCTGGGAATGTTGGGTGGTGTTTCCTGGGAGCACGAGTACCTGGGATTGTCAGAGGTGTGGCCTGGGAGCTGGAGTAACTGGAGTGTTGGGGTGCAACTGGGAGAAGCCGGAGGTGTAACTGGGAGGCCAGAAGGTAACGGGAGTGTCAGAGGTACCTGGGAGTGTCAGCGGTGTACCTTGAGTGTCAGGTGTACCTGGGAGGTCAGGGTGTACCTGGGAGCAAGCTGGGGTTTTAGAATCTCGGGAGTGTCGGAGGTGTAACTGAGAGTGTCGGAGGTGTAATCCGAGTGTCTGAGGTACCTGGGGAGTGCTTGTAGAGGTGTACCCAGGAGTGTCAGAGGTGACACCTGGGAGTGTCAGAGGTGTACCTGGGAGAGCACGGAGGTACCTGGGAGTGTCACACAGGTGTACCTGGGAGGCCACAGGTGTACCTGGGAGTGCCTGGTGGTGGGTGCCCAGGGAGTGCTCGGGCTGGTGTACCCAAGTGTCAGAGGTGTACCTGGAAGTGCTGGGAGGTACCTGGGAGTGTCTTAGTGAGACCTGGGAGTGTCAGAGGTGTAACTGGGAGTGTAAGGGGTGTAACTGGGAGTGTCGGGAGGTGTAAACTGGCACAGAAGTGTACCTGGGAGTGTCAGAGGCACCAGAGTGTCAGCGGTGTACCCATGAGTGTCAGGGGTGTACCTGGAGGAGCCAGGGTACCCAGCTGCCAGGTTTGTAACTGGGAGGTCGGAGGTGTAACTGGGAGTGTCGGAGGTGTAACTGGAGTGTCTGAGGTGTACCTGGGAGTGTTTGGCGGTGTAATCCGGGAGTGTCAGGAGGTGTACCTGGGAGTGTCAGAGGAGCACCTGGGGATCATCAACAGAAGAGTACCTGCGTGTGTCAGGAGGTGTGTACCTGGAGGTTGAGGTACCATGGAGGTCAGGGGTGTACCTGGGAGGCAGGGGGTGTACCTGGGAGGCCGAGGTGCAATGGGAGGACTGAGGTGTACCTGGGAGTGTCTGGAGGTGTACCTGAGTGAAGGAAATTGGAAGCAAGTCAGAGGTGTACCTGAGAGTGTCAGAGGTGTACCAGGAGTGTCAGAGGAGTACTCTTTGAGCATCAGAGGAGCAACGGGAGTGTCAAGGTGTAACTGGGAGTCAGGGATGTACCTGGGAGTAACAGAGGTGTCCCTGGGAGTCTCAGAGGTGTACTTGGGAGGTCTGAGGCACCTGGAGCAGTATGAGGTGTTCCTGGAGTGTCAGGTGTACCAGGAGCAAGTCAAGGCACCAGGAGCATCAGAGGGCACGGGAGCTGGGAGGTGTACCTGGAGTGTCGGCGGGTGTACCTGGGAGTGCTGAGGTGTAACCTGGGACTGTCAGGAGGTTTACCTGGCAGTGTCAGAGGCACTGGGAGGGCTTGAGGTACCTGGGAGGTGGGAGGTGTACTCAGTGTGCCAGAGGCATACCTGGGAGGGTTTGAGGTTACCTGGGAGGTGGGAGGTGTACCTGGGAATGTCAGAGGTGTACCTGGGAGTGAGGTGTACCTGGGAGATGTCAGTGGTGTACTAGGAGTGTCGAGGTGTACCTGGGAGTGCCAGAGGTGTACCTGGCAGTGTCAGAGGTATACCTGGGAGGTTTGAGGTACCTGGAGTGTGGGAGGTGTACCTGGGAATGTCAGAGGTACCTGGGAGGTCAGAGGTGTACCTGGGAGATGTCAGGTGTACCTGGGAGTGTCCCATGTACCTGAGTGTCAGAGGTGCCTGGCAGTGTCAGGGTGTAACTGGAGTGTCGGAGGTGAAACTGGGAGTGTCAGAAGGTACCTGGAGTGTCAAGTGGTACCTGGGAGTGTCAGAGGTGTCTCTGGGAGGTCAGAGGTGTACCTGGGAGTGTCAGAGGTACCTGTCAGAGGTGTATCTGGGAGTGTTTGAGGCCTGGGATGCTGAGGTGTATCTGGGAGTGTCAGAGGTACCTGGGAGTGTCAGAGGTGTACCTGGGAGTGTCATGGTGTACCAGGGAGTGTCAGAGGTGTTCCTGGGAGTATCAGAGGTACCTGGGAGTGTCAGAGGTACCTGGGAGTGTCAGGGGTGTAACTGGGAGTGTCGGAGGTATAACTGGGAGTGCAAAATTGGGAGTGTCAAAGGTACCTGGGAGTGTCACCAGTACCTGGGAGTGTCAGGGGTGTACCTGGGAGTGTCAGGGGGACCAAGTGCAAGTGGTGTAACTGGGAGTGTCGGAGGTGTAACTGGGAGCAGTCGGAGGTGTAACTGGGAGTTTCTGAGGCGTACCTCGGAGGGTCAGGGGTGTCCTGGGAGCAGAGGTGTACCTGGTGTCAGAAGTATACCTGGGAGTGTTTGAGGTGTACCTGGGAGCGTCGGAGGTGTACCTGGGAATGTCAGGAGGTGTACCTGGGAGTGTCAGAGGTGTACCTGGGAGCAGCGGTGTAACTGGGAGTGTCGGGAGGTGGGAGCGCAGAGGTGAGGAGTACCTGGGATCATCAGAAGAGTACCTGCGTGTTCAGGAGGTGTACCTGGGAGTGTCGGAGGAACGTGAGTGTCAGGGGTGTACCTGGGAGTGTTAGGGGGTGTACCTGGGAGTGTCAGAGGTGTACTTGGGAGTGACTGAGGTGTACCTGGGAGTGTCTGAGGTGTACCTGGGAGGCTGTCTGTACCTGGAAGTGTCAGAGGTGTACCTGAGGAGTGTCAGAGGTACCTGGAGTGTCAGAGGAGCACCTTGGACATCAGAGGAGCACCTGGGAGTGTCAAAGGTGTACCTGGGAGTGTCAGGATGTACCTGGGAGGTCAGAGGTGTCCCTGGAGTCTCAGAGGTGTACTTGGGAGTGTCTGAGTGTACTTGGAGTATGAGGTACCTGGAGTGTCAGGTGTGTACCAGGGAGTGTCAAAGGTGTACCTGGGAGTATCAGAGGGGTACCTGGGAGTGTCAGAGGTGTACCTGGGAGTGTCATGGGTGTACCTGGGAGTGTCAGAGGTGTAACTGGGATTGTCAGAGGTTTACCTGGCAGTGTCAGAGGTATACCTGGGAGGGTTTGAGGTGTACCTGGGAGTGTGGGAGGTGTACCTGGCAGTGTCAGAGGTATACCTGGGAGGGTTTGAGGTGTACCTGGGAGTGTGGGAGGTGCTGCAGAGGTGTACCTGGGAGTGTCAGAGGTGTACCTGGGAGATGTCAGTGGTGTACCTGGAGTGTCATTCATGTACCTGGGAGTGTCAGAGGTACCTGGCAGTGTCAGGTGTAACTGGGAGTGTCGGAGGTGAAACTGGGAGGTCAGAAGTGTACCTGGGAGTGTCAGAGGTGTTCCTGAGAGTGTCAGACGGTACCTGGGAGTGTCAGAGGTTTACCTGGGAGGTCATGAGTGTACCTGGAATGAGGTAACTGGGTGTATCAGAGGTGTACCTGGGATTGTCAGGGGTGTAACTGGGAGTGTCGGAGGTGTAACTGGGAGGTCAGAAGTGTACCTGGGAGTGTCAGAGGTACCTGGGAGTGTCAGACGAGAACCAGGAGTGTAGGAGGTGTACCTGGGAGTGTCAGTGGTGTACTAGGAGGCTGAGGTGTACCTGGGAGTGTCAGAGGTGTACCTGGCAGTGTCAGAGTTGTACCTAGGGAGTGTCAGAGTTGTACCTGTGAGTGTCTTAGGTGTACCTGGGAGTGTCAGACGAGAACCAGGGAGTGAAGGAGGTGTACCTGGAGGTCAGTGGTGTACTAGGGAGTGTCAGAGGTGTACCTGGGAGTGTCAGAGGTGTACCTGGCAGTGTCAGAGGTTTACCTGGGAGTGTTTGAGGTGTACCTGGGAGTGTGGGAGGTGTACCTGGGAATGTCAGAGGTGTACCTGGGAGTGTCAGAGGTGTACCTAGGAGATGCTGCAGTGTACCGGAGTGTCATTTCATGTACCTGGGAGGTCAGAGGTGTACCTGGAAGTCAGGGCCTGGAAGTGTCAGGAGGTGTACCTGGGAATATCAGAGGTGTACCTGGGATTGTCAGAGGTGTACCTGGGAGTGTCGAGGTGTACCTGGGAGGTCGGGGTGTAACTGGGAGTGTCGAAGGTGTAACTGGGAATGTCAGAAAAGTACCTGGGAGTGTCATAGGTGTACCAGTTGGCTCCTGTACCTGGGAATGTCAGAGTGTACCTGGAAGTGTCAGGGCTGGTAAGTGTCAGAGGTGTACCTGGGAGTGACAGCGGTGTACCTGGAATGTCAGTGGTGTACCTGGGAGTGTCAGAGGTGTACCTGAGAGTGTCGGAGGTGTACCAGGGCGTGTCAGGGGAGTAACTGGGAGTGTCAGGGGTGTACCTGGGAGTGCCAAGGTACCTGGGAGTGTCAGAGGTGTACCTGGGAGTGTCAGAGGTGTACCTGAAGTGTCAGAGGTGTACGAAGTGTCAGAGGTGTATCTGGGAGTGTTGAGGTACCTGGGAGTGTCAGAGGTGTATCTGGGAGTGTCAGAGGTGTACCTGGGAGTGTCAGAGGTGCCTGGGAGTGTCATGGTGTGCCAGGAGTGTCAGAGGTGTTCCTGGGAGTATCAGAGGTGTACCTGGAGTGTCAGAGGTGTACCTGGGAGTGTCAGGGTGTAACTGGGAGTGTCGGAGGTATAACCTGGGAGGTCAAAAGTACCTGGGAGTGTCAAGAGGTACCTGGGAGTGTCACCGGTGTACCTGGGAGTGTCAGGGTGTACCTGGGAGTGTCAGGGGGTACCTAAGTGCAAGTGGTAACTGGAGTGTCGGGAGGTGTAACTGGGAGTGTCGGAGGTGAACTGGGTTTGAGGCGTACCTCGGAGGGTCAGGGGTGTACCTGGGAGTGTCAGAGGTGTACTCGGCAGTGTCAGAAGTATACCTGAGTGTTTGAGGTGTACCTGGGAGCGTCGGAGGTGTGGAATGTCAGAGGTGTACCTGGGAGGTCAGAGGTACCTGGGAGTGCTGGTTCACCTGGGAGTGTTAGAGGTGTACCAAGTGTTGCTGGAAGTGTCAGAAGGTACCTGGGAGTGACAGCGGTGTACCTGGGAGCGTCAGAGGTACCTGAGTGTCAGGAGGTGTAACTGGGAGGTCGGAGGCCTGGGAGGTCAGGGGTACTGGGAGTGTCTGAGGTGTACCTGGGAGTGTCAGAGGTGTACCTGGGAGTGTCAGAGGAGTACCTGGGAGCATCAGAGAGTACCTGGGTGTGTCAGAGGTGTAACTGGGAGTTCAGAGGTGTACCTAGGAGGTCAGAGGTGCCTGGGAGGTTGGTGGTGTACCTGGGAGTCACATTGTACCTGGGAGTGCTCAGAGGTGTACCTGGAAGTGTCAGGAGGTGTCCCGGGAGGTCAGGGGTTGTAACTGGGAGTGTCGGAGGTGTAACTGGGAGTGTCAGAGTGTACCTGGAGTGTCAGAGGTGTACCAGGGATTGTCAGAGGTTTACCTGGGAGTGTCAGAGGTCTGGGAGTGTCAGAAGTGTACCTGGAAGTGCAGAGGTACCTGGGTGCTGTCATGTACCTGGGAGGTCTGAGGTGTACCTGGGAGTGTCAGAGGTGACCTGAGAGTGTCAGAGGTGTACCTGGGAGTGTCAGAGGTTCACCTGGGAGGTCATGGGTGTACCTGGGAGTCTCAGAGGAGTACCTGGGAGTATGAGAGGTGTACATGGGATTGTCAGAGGTGTACCTGGGAGGACAGTACCTGGGAGTGTCAGTGGTGTACCTGGGAGGTCAGAGATGTACCTGGGAGTGTCGGAGGTACCAGGGAGTGTCAGGGGTGTACTTGGGAGGTCTGAGGTGTACCTGGGAGTGTCTGAGGTGTACCTGAGTGTCAGTTTTGTACCTGAGTGTCAGAGGTACCTGGGAGGTCAGGAGTACCTGGGAGCATCAGAGGAGTCCTGGGAGTGTCAGAGGTGCACCTGGGAGGTCAGAGGTGTACCTGGGAGTGCGGTGAGGTACTGAGTGTCAGAGGTTTACCTGGGAGTGTCATGGGTGTACCTGGTAATGTCAGAGGTGTACCTGGGAGTATCAGAGGTGTACCTGGGATTGTCAGAGGTGTACCTGGTGTTTCAGAGGTACCTGGGAGGTCAGGTGTAACTGGGAGTGTCGGAGGTGTAACTGGGAGTGTCAGAAGTGTACCTGGGAGTGTCAGAGGTGTACCTGGGAGTGTCAGCGGTGTACCTGGGAGGTCATTCATGTACCTGGGAGGTCAGAGGGTGTACCTGGGAGTATCAGAGGTGTACCTGGGATTATCAGAGGTACCTGGGAGTGTCAGAGGTGTACCTGGGAGTGTCAGGGTGTAACTGGGAGGTCGAAGGTAACTGGGAGCGTCAAGTGTACCTGGGAGGTCAGAGGTGTACCTGGGAGGTCATTCTGTACCTGGGATTTTCAGAGGTACCTGGAAGTGTCAGGCTGGTGGGCGTCAGAGGTGTACCTGGAGTGACAGGGGGTGTACCTGGAGTGTCAGTGGTGAACCTGAGTGTCAGAGTATACCTGGGAGGTCGGAGGTGTACCAGGGAGTGTCAGGTGTAACTGGGAGTGTCAGGTGTACCTGGGAGTGTGAGGTGTACCTGGGAGTGTCAGAGGTCCTTGGGAGGTCAGGGTGTAACTGGGAGTATCGGAGGTGTAACTGGGAGCGTCGGAGGTATCGGAGTGTCTCAGTATACCTGAGTGTCAGGTATACCTGAGTGTCAGAGGTGTACCTGGCAGTGTCAGAGATATACCTGGGAGGCTTGAGGTGTAACTGGTGTGTCGGAGGTGTACCTGTAAGGGTCATAGGTGTACCTGGGAGTGTCGGAGGTGTACCTGGAGATGTCAGTGGTGTACCTGGCAGTGTCATTCATGTACCTGGGAGTGTCAGAGGTATACCTGGAAGTGTCAGGCTGGAAGTGTCAGAGGTGTACCTGGAGTGACAGCGGTGTACCTGGGAGTGTCAGAGGTGTACCTGGAGTGTTAGAGGTGTAACTGGGAGTGTCATTCATGTACCTGGAGTGTCGGTACCTGGAATGTTAGAGGTACCTGGGAGTATCAGAGGTGTACCTGGGAGATGTCAGTGGTGTACCTAGAGTGCAGGTGGTGTACCTGGGAGTGTCATTGGGTACCTGAGAGTGTCAGAGGTGTAACTGGAAGTGTCACAGGTACCAGTGTCAGAGGTGCCTGGGAGTGTCTGAGGTGACCTGGGAGTGTCAGAGGTGCACCTGGGAGCAGGGGTGTACCTGAAGTGGCAAGAAGGTACCTGGGAGCAGGAGGAGATGTTGTGAGTGTCTTAGGTGTACCTGGGAGTGTCAGACGAGAACCAGGGAGAGTGTGGGAGGTGTACCTGGGAGTGTCAGTGGTGACTAGGGAGTGTCAGAGGTGTACTGGGGAGCACAGGAGGTACCTGGGGAGTGTCAGAGGTACCTGGGAGTATCAGAGGTGTCCCAGGGTGTCAGAGGTATACCTGGGAGTGTTTGAGGTACCTGGGAGTGGGAGGTACTGGGAAGTCAGAGGTGTGCCTGGGAGTGTCACAGGTGTACCTGGAGATGTCAGTGGGGTACCTGGAGCAAGTCATTCATGTACCTGGGAGTGTCAGAGGTGTACCTGGAAGTGTCAGGGCTGGAAGTGTCAGAGGTGTACCTGGGAGTGACAGCGGAATTGGGAGTGCTGGGAGGTTTACCTGGGAATGTCAGAGGTGTAACTGGGAGATGTTTGTGGTGTACCTGGGAGGTCATTCTATGCACCTGGGAGTGTCGGAGGTACCTGGGAATGTCAGAGGTACCTGGGAGTGTCCGAGGTGTACCTGAGATGTCAGGTGTACCTGGGAGGTCATTCATGTACCTGGGAGGTCAGAGGTGTACTGGGGAGTATCAGAGGTGTACCTGGGATTGTCAGAGGTGTATTGGGAGTGTCAGAGGTGTGCCTGGGAGCAGTTGGGGTGTAACCGGAAGGTCGAAGGTGTAACTGGCAGTGCCATGAAAAGTACCTGGGAGTGTCAGAGGTGTACTCAGTGTTTGGTTCTGTACCTGGGATGTCAGATTGGTGGAGTGTCAGAGGGGGTAATTTGGGAGTGACTGAGGTGTATTTTAAGAGTGTATGCCTGGGAGCAACTTGGAGTGTCATCCATGCAATCTGGGAGTGTCTGAGGTACCTGAGCAGGGGTGTACCTGTATGTCTGAGGTGTCCTTGGAGTGTCGAGGTACCTGGGAGTGTCTGAGGTACCTAGGTATGAGGTTTACCTTGAGGTCAGATGTACCAGGAGTGTCAGAGGTACTGGGAGGTGGGGAGGTGTATTCTGGAAGTCAGAGGTACCTGGAAGTCAGAGGTGTGCCTGGGAGCAGCCAGGGTGTACAGGAGCAGAGTGTATCAGTGTCAGGAGGTACCTGGGAGGCCAGAGGTACCTGGGAGTGTCTGGGAGGTGTCCTGAGAGTGTCTGAGGTGTACCTGGGAGGCTAGAAGTGAACTGGGAGTGTGGTGAGCACCTGGACATCAGAGGAGTACGGGAGGTGAGAGGCACCTTGGAGTGTCAGAGTACCTGGGGAGGTCAGAGGTACCTGGGAGTGCATGTTGTACCTGGGAACAGTGGTCCAGTACAGAGGTACCTGGGATTGTTGGGAGGTACCTGGAGAGGTGTAACTGGGAGGTTGGGAATTGGGAGCTTGGAGGTGTAATTGTTGGGGAAGTGTAATGGGAGGTTGAGGTACCTGGGAGTGTTGGGGCACCAAGAGTCAGGGTGGGAGCAGGTTTAAATGGGATGTTTTGTAACTGGAGGTGTAACTGAGAGTGTCGGAGGTGTAACTGAGAGCTTGAGGTGTACCTGGGAGTGGTCAGAGGTGTACCGTGAGTGTCAGAGGTATACCTGGGAGTGTCAGAGGTGTACCTGAGCATCGGAGGTACCTGAGTGTGTCACAGGTGTACCAGGGAGTGTCACAGGTGTACCTGGGAGTGCCAGTGGTGTACCTGGGAGCTCTGCAGGTACCTGGGAGTGTCAGAGGTGTACCTAACAGAGGTGTGTACCTGGGAGTGGTTCTAGGTACCTGGGAGGTCAGAGGCCTGGGAGTGACAGGGGTTACCTGGAAGCAAGTCAACGTGGTGTACCTGGGAGTGCCCAGGCCTGTGAGTGTCTCAGGTGTACCTGGGAGAAGTCAGACGAGAACCAGGAGTGTGAGGCACTGGGGAGTGTCAGTGGTGTTAGGGAGTGTCAGGAGGTGTACCCAAGGCCAGAGGCACTCGGAGGCATATCCTGGAGGGTTTGAGGTGTACCTGGGAGTGTGGGAGGTGTACCTGGGAATGTCAGAGGTGTACCTGGGAGCTGAGGCCTGGGAGATGTCAGTGGTGCACCTGGGAGCATCATTCATGCTACCTGGGAGCAAGTTGTAGGTGCCTGGAAGTGTCAGCTGGGGAGGTAACTGGGAGTGTCAGAAGGGCACCTGGGAGCAGCCAGAGGTGTATTTGGGAGTGAACCATGTACCTGGGAGTGTCTGAGGTGTACCTGGGAGCCGAGGTGCACCTGAGAGTGCAGAGGTACCTGGGAGTGTCAGGAGTCTCACCTTGGGGTGCATACCTGGGAGAGTCAGAGGAGTACCTGGGAGCATCAGAGGTGTACCTGGGATTGTCAGAGGTACCTGGGAGTGCTGGGAGGTACCTGGGGTGCCAGGGGTGTAACTGGGAGTGTCCGAGGTGAACACTGTGAGTGTCAGAAGTGTACCTGGGAGTGTCAGAGGTGCCTGGAGAGTGTCAGACGGTACCTGGGAGTGTCAGAGGTTTACCTGGAGTGTGGTACCCTGAATGCTGAGGTGTACCTGGGAACAGAGGTGTACCTGGGATTGTCAGGTGTAACTGGGATGTGAGATGAACCTGGAATGGAAGTGTACCTGGGAGTGTCAGAGGTACCTGGGAGTCAGACGAGAACCAGGAGGTGGGGAGGTACCTGGGAGCACAGGTGTACCAGGGAGTGTCAGAGGTGTACCTGGGAGCAAGTCAGAGGTGTACCTGGCAGTGTCAGAGTTGTACCTAGGGGTCAGATGTGTACCTGTGAGTGTCAGAGGTGTACCTAGGAGTGTCAGGTTACGGGGGAGTGTCATTGGAATTTCTGGGAGTGTCGAGGTGTGAATCATGTCACAGGTGTGTACCTGGGAGGTCAGAGGAATCTGTGAGTGTCTTAGGTACCTGGGAGCAGGACGAGAACCAGGGAGTGAAGGAGGTGTACCTGGGAGGTCAGTGGGTAATTAGGGAGAGCCGAGGTGTACGGGAGGTAGGGCTACCTTGGAGGCCGATGTATACAGGAGTGTCAAGAGGTGGTACTTGGGAGTGTCAGAGGTGGAAGCTCAGAGGTGTACCTGGAAGTGTCAGGAGGCACCTGGGAGCGCCCAGGTGCAACCAGGAGTGCTCAGAGGTGTATCTGGGAGTGTCAGAGGGCACCTGGGAGCAATGAGGTGTACCTGGGAGCAAGTCAGAGGTGTTCCTTGAGAGTGTCAGAGGTGTACCTGGGAGTGTCAGAAGTGGTAACTGGGAGTGTCAGTGGAGTACCTGGGAGCATCAGAGGAGCACCTGGGAGGTGACAGGTGCACCTGGGAGGCGTGAGGTGAATTGGGGAGTGTCAGAGGTACCTGGGAGTGTCATGGTGTACCTGGGAAACAGTGGTGTTCCTGGGAGTATCAGGAGGTGTACCTGGGCTGGCCTCATGAGTGTCAGGTACCTGGGAGTGTCAGGGTTTAACTTGGGAGCGTCAGGTTTGTAACTGGGAGTGTCGAGAAAATCTTGAGAGTGTCGTGAGTGGTGTAACTGAGAGTGTCTGGAGGTGTACCTGGGAGCCAGTGAGGTACCTGTGAGTGTCAGAGGCATACCTGGGAGCAACAGAGGTGTACCTGGGAGCATCGGAGGTGTACCTGGGAGTGTCACAGGTGTGGCCTGGGAGTGTCACAGGTGTACCTGGGAGTGTCTGTGTACCTGGGAGTGTCATTTGTACCTGGGAGGTCAGAGGTGTACCTGGAAGCAGCCAGAGGTGTACCTGGGAGCGTCTTAGGTGACCTGGCAGGAGGTGTACCCAAAGAGCCAAAGTGTGTACTAGGGAGTGTCAGGAGGTGTACCTGGGAGTGTCAGAGGTGTACCTGGTGGGTGTCAGAGTATACCTGGGAGGTTTGAGGTGTACCTGGGAGTGTGGGAGGTGTACCTGGAATGTCAGGGGTGTACCTGGGAGTGTCAGAGGTGTACCTGGGAGATGTCAGTGGTGTACTCGGAGTGTCATTCATGTACCTGAGTGTTCAGAGGTGTGCCTGGAAGTGTCGCTGGAAGTGTCAGAGGTGTAACTGGGGAGTGTCAGAAGGGTACCTGGGAGGTGTGGAGGTGTATTTGTAGAGGAATCATGTACCTGGGAGTGTCTGAGGTACCTGGGAGTGTCAGGAGGCCCTGAGAGTGTCAGAGGTGTACCTGGGAGTGTCAGAGGTTCACCTGGGAGTGTCATGGGTGTGCCTGGGAGTGTCAGAGGAGTCCTGGGAGTATCAGGAGGTGTACCTGGGATTGTTCGGAGGTGTGCCTGGGAGTGTCAGAGGTGTACCTGGGAGCGTTGGGTGTAACTGGGAGTGTCGGAGGTGAAACTGCGAGTGTCAGGAAGTGTACCTGGGAGGTCAGAGGTGTTCTGAGAGTGTCAGACGTGTACCTGGGAGTGTCAGGTTTACCTGGGAGTGTCATGGGTGTACCTGGGAATGTCAGGAGGTGTACCTGGGTGTATCAGAGGGTGTACCTGGGATTGTCAGGGGTGTAACTGGGAGGTCGGAGGTGTAACTGGGAGTGTCAGAAGTGTACCTGGGAGTGTCAGAGGTACCTGGGAGCATGACGAGATCCAGGGAGTGTGTAGGAGGTGTGACCTGGGAGTGGTCAGGTGGTGTACTAGGGAGTGCCGGGAGGTGTACCTGGGAGTGTCAGAGGTGGTACCTGGCAGTGTCAGAGTTGTACCTAGGGAGTGTCAGAGGTGTACCTGTGAGTGTCAGAGGTATATTTAGGAGGTGGTGTACCTGGGGAGTGTCATTGGTACCTGGGAGTGTTGGGGAGTGTAATTAGTGTCACAGGTGTACCTGGGAGTGTGAGAGGTGTACCTGTGAGTGTTTTAGGTGTACCTGGGGTTTCAGACGAAACCAGGGAGTGAAGGAGGTGTACTTGGGAGTGCTGTGGTGTACTAGGGAGTGTCAGAGGTGTACCTGGGAGTCAGAGGTGACCTGGCAGTGTCAGAGGTTTACCTGGGAGTGTTTGGAGGTGTACCTGGGAGTGTGGGAGGTACCTGGGAATGTCAGAGGCGCACCTGGGGAGTGTCAGAGGTGTACCTAGGGAGATGTCAGGTACCTGAGTGTTATTCATACCTGGGAGTGTCAGAGGTGTACCTGGATGTCAGGCCTGGAAGTGCAGAGGTACCTGGGATTCAGAGGTGATCTGGGATTACGAGGTGTACCTGGGAGTGTCAGAGGTGTACCTGGGAGCAAGTGGGGTGTAACTGGGAGATGAAGGTGTAACTGGGAGTGTCAGAAAAGTACCTGGGAGTGTCAGAGGGTGTACCTGGGAGTGTCATTCTGTACCTGGAGGTCAGAAGTGTACCTGGAAGTGTCGTGGGCTGGTAAGTGTCAGAGGTGTACCTGGGAGTGACAGCGTGGTACCTGGGAATGTCAGTTGTGTACCTGGGGAGTGTCAGAGGTGACCTGGAGAGCGGAGGTGTACCAGGGAGTGTCAGGGGAGTAACTGGGAGTGTCAGGGGTGTACCTGGGAGTGTCAAGTGTGTACCTGGGGAGTGTCAGAGGTGTCCTGGGAGGCCAGAGGTACCTGGGAGGTGTCAGAGGTACCTGAAGTTGTCAGAGGTACCTGGAAGTGTCAGGAGGTGTATCTGGGAGTTTTGAGGTGCCTGGGAGAGTGTCAGAGGTGTATCTGAGTGTCAGAGGTACCTGGGGAGTGTCAGAGGTGTACCTGGGAGTGTCAAGTGGTGTACCAGGGGAGGCCAGAGGTGTTCCCTGGGAGTACAGAGGTGTACCTGGGATTGTCAGAGGTTTACCTGGGGAGTGTCAGAGGTGCACCTGGGAGTGTCAGGGGTGTAACTGGGGAGTGTCGGAGGTAACTGGGAGTGTCAGTGTACCTGGGAGTGTCAAGGTGCCTGGGAGGTCACCGGTGTACTCGGAGTGTCAGGAGGTACCTGGGAGTGTCAGGGGGTACCTGGAAGTGCAAGTGGTGTAACTGTGAGTGTCGGAGGTGTAACTGGGAGTGTCGGAGGTGTAACTGGGAGTTTCTGAGGCGCACTGGAGGGTCAGGGGTGTACCTGGGAGGTCAGAGGTGTGCCTGGCAGTGTCAGAAGTATACCTGGGAGTGTTTGAGGTGTACCTGGGAGCGTCGGAGGTGCCTGGAATGTCAGAGGTGTACCTGGAGTGTCAGAGGTGTACCTGGGAGTGTTGGCATGTGTGCCTGGGAGTGTTAGGAGGTGTACCTGGAAGTGTCAGGGCTGGATGTGTCAGAAGTGTGCCTGGGAGGACAGCGGTGTGCCTGGGAGGTCAGAGGTGTGCCTGGGAGTGTCAGAGGTGTAACTGGGAGTGTCGGGAGGTACCTGGAGTGTCAGGGTGTGCTTGGGGTGTCTGAGGTGTGCCTGGGGCAAGGTGGTGGCCTGGGAGTGTCAGAGGAGTACCTGGGAGCATCAGAGGAGTACCTGGTGTGTGTAGAGGTGTAACTGGGAGTTTCAGAGGCCTGGGAGTGTCAGAGGTGTACCTGGGAGTGTCAGTGGTGTACCTGGGTGTCTATTGTACCTGAGCATGAGTAAATCCTGGGAGTGTCAGAGGTTTACTTGGGAGTGTCATGGGTGTACCGGGAATGTCAGAGGTGTGACCTGGGAGTATCAGAGGTGTACCTGGGATTGTCAGAGGTGTACTGGGTGTTTCAGAGGTGTACCTGGGAGTGTCAGGGGTGTAACTGGGAGTGTCGGAGGTGTAACTGGGAGTGTCAGAAGTGTACCTGGGAGTGTCAGAGGTGTACCTGGGAGTGTCATGGTGCCTGGGAGTGTCATTCATGTACCTGAGTGTCAGAAGTGTGCCTGGGATTATCGGTGGTGTACCTGGGATTGTCAGAGGTGTACCTGGGAGTGTCAGAGGTACCTGGGGTGTCAGGGGTGTAACTGGGAGTGTCGAAGGTAACTGGGAGTTCAGAAGTGCTCCTGGGAGTGTCAGGAGGTGTACCTGGGAGTCATTCCTGTACCTGGGAGTTTCAGAGAGTACCTGGAAGTGTCAGCTGGTAAGTGTCAGAGGTGTACCTGGGGTGATGCGGTGTATTGGGAGTGTCAGTGGTGTCCTTTGGGAGTGTCAGGGTAACTGGGAGTGTCGGGAGGTGTAACTGGGAGCGTCGGAGGTGTAACTGGGAGTGTCTGAGGTATTACCTGGGAGTGTTGAAGTATACCTGGGAGTCAGAGGTGGCCTGGCAGTGTCAGAGGTATGCCTGGAGTGTCGGAGTGTGTCCAGGGGAGGTTGTCAGGGGTGAACCTGGAGTGTTGGGTGTACCTGGGAGTGTGAGGGTGTGCCTTGGGAGTGTCAGGAGGTGTCCTGGAGTGCTGGGTGTAACTGGGAGTGTCGGAGGTAACTGGGAGCGTCGGAGGTGTAACTGAGTGTCTGAGGTATACCTGGGAGTGTCAGAAGTATACTGGGAGCAAAATAGAGGTACCTGGCAGTGTCAGAGATATACCTGGAGTGTTTGAGGCTGTGTGTGTCGGAGATGTACCTGTATATGTCATAGGTGGGAGTGTCGGAGGTACCTGAGATGTCAGTGGTGTACCTGGCAGTGTCGTTCATGTGCCTGGGAGTGTCAGAGGTGTACCTGGTATGTGGCTGGAAGTGTCAGAGGTGTACCTGGGAGTGACAGCGGGTGTGCCTGGGAGTGTCAGAGGTACCTGGGAGTGTTAGAGGTGTAACTGGGAGATGTCAGTGGTGTACCTGGGGAGTGTCATTCATGTACCTGGGAGTGTCGAAGTGTACCTGGGAATGTTAGAGGTGTACCTGGGAGTATCAGAGGTGTACCTGGGAGATGTCAGTGGTGTACCTAAGAGTGTCAGTGGTGTACCTGGGAGTGCATTTGTACCTGGGAGTGTCGAGGTGTAACTGGAAGTGTCACAGGTGTACGGGAAGTGTCAGAGGTGCCTGGGAGTGTCTGAGGTGACCTGGGAGTGTCAGAGGTACCTGGAGTGTCGGGGTGTACCTGAAGTGTCAGCGGTGTACCTGGAAGTTGAGAGGTACCTGTGAGTGTCTTAGGTACCTGGGAGTCAGTGTAGAGAACCAGGAGTGTTAGAGGTGTACCTGGGAGTGTCAGTGGTGTACTAGAGTGTCAGAGGTGTAGCCCTGGGAGTGTCAGAGGTACCTGGCAGTGTCAGAGGTATACCTGGGAGTGTTTGAGGTGTACCTGGGAGTGGGAGGTGTACCTGGAATGTCAGAGGTGCACCTGGGGTGTCAGAGGTGCACCAGAGATGTCAGTGGTGTACCTCGGAGTGTCATTCATTTACCTGGGAGTGTCAGAGGTGTACCTGGAAGTGTCAGGGCTGGAAGTGTCAGAGGTGTACCTGGGAGTGACAGCGGTGTACCTGGGAGTGCAGAGGTTTCACCTGGGAGGTGGAGAGGTGTAACTGGGAGATGTCAGAGGTGTACCTGGGAGTATCAGAGGTGTACCTGGGATGTCAGAGGTACTGGGAGTGTCAGAGGTGTACCTGCGAGTTGGGGTTTAACTGGGAGTGTCGAAGGTGTAACTGGGAGGTCAGAAAAGGCCTGGAGTGTCAGAGGTACCGAGGTGTCATTCTGGGAGTCAGAAGTGTACCTGGAAGTGTCAGGGCTGGGTGTCAGAGGTGTACCTGGGAGGACAGCGGTACCTGGGAGTGTCAGGGTGTACCTGGGGTGTCAGAGGTTCACCTGGGAGTGTCATGGGTATCTGGGGAGTCTCAGAGAGTACCTGGGAGTATGAGAGAGGTGATGGGATTGTCAGAGGTGTACCTTGGGAGTGACAGTACCTGGGGAGTGTCAGTGGTGTACCTGGGGAGTGTCAGAGTGTGCACAAGTGTCATGGGTGTACCTGGGAGTGTCAGAGGTGTACCTGGGATTGTCAGAGGTTTACCTGGGGTGTCAGAGGTGTAACTGGGAGTGTCAAAGTGTATCTGGAGTGTCAGAGGTGTACCTGGGGAGTGAAATTCATGTACATGGGGAGTGTCTGAGGTGTGCCTGGGGAGTGTCAGAGAGTGTGCACAAGTGTCAGAGGTGTGCCGGGGGGTGTCAGAGGTTCACCTGGGAGTGTCATGGGTGTACCTGGGAATGTCAGAGGGTACCTGGGAGTATCAGTGGTGTACCTGGGATTGTCAGAGGTGTACCTGGGATTGTCAGGGTGTAACTGGGAGTGTCAGGTGTAACTGGGAGTGTGTTAGAGGTGCACCTGGGAGTGTCAGAGGTGTACCTGGGGTGTCAGCGGTGTACCTGGGAGTGTCAGGGTGTACCTGGGAGTGTCAGGGGTGTACCTGGGTGTCAGGGGTGTAACTGGGAGTGTCGGAGGTGTGTGACTGGGAGCGTCGGGCGTGTGACACTGGGAGTGTCTGAGGGCTATACCTGGGGAGTGTCAGGGGTGTGCCTGGGGTGTCAGAGGTGTACGTGGCAGTGTCAGAGATATGCCTGGGGAGTGTCAGTGTGGGAGATGTCAGTGGTGTGCCTGGCAGTGTTATTCATGTGCCTGGGGTGTCAGAGGTGTACCTGGAAGTGTCAGGGCTGGAAGTGTCAGAGGTGTGCCTGGGGTGACAGCGGTGTACCTGGGAGTGTCAGAGGTGTACCTGGGAGTGTTAGAGGTGTAACTGGGAGATGTCAGTGGTGTACCTGGGAGTGTCATTCATGTACCTGGGAGTGTCGGAAGTGTACCTGGGAGATGTTGGGGTGTGCCTGGGAGTGTCAGAGGTGGCCTGGGAGATGTCAGTGGTGTGCCTGGGAGTGTCATTCATGTGCCTGGGAGTGTCAGAGGTATGCATGGGGTGTCGAGGTGTACCTGGGAGTGTCAGAGGAGTGCCTGGGAACATCAGAGGGAGTACCTGGGTTGACTGAGGTGTACCTGGGAGTGTCAGAGGTGTGCCTGTGAGTGTCAGAGTGTACCTGGGAGTGTCAGTGGTGTACCTGGGGAGTGTCATTGGTGTGCCTGGGTGTCAGGGTGTGCCTGGAAGTGTCAGAGGTGTACCTGGAAGTGTCAGAGGTGTGCCTGGAAGTGTCTGGTGACCTGGGAGTGTCAGAGTGTACCTGGGAGTGTCAGGGTGTACATGGAAGTGTCAGCGGTGGCACCTTGAGTGTCAGAGGTGTACCTGTGGGTGTCTGAGGTGTACCTGGGGTGTCAGACGAGAACCAGGGTGTGAAGAGGTGTGCCTGGGTGTGTCAGTGGTGTACCAGAGTGTCAGAGGTGTACCTGGGAGTGTCAGGTGTGCCTGGGAGTGTCAGAGGTGTACCTGGGATGTCAGTGGAGTACCTGGGGCATCAGAGGTACCTGGGGAGTGTCAGAGGTGCACCTGGGGAGTGTCAGAGGTGTGCTGAGTGTCAGAGGTGTACCTGGGGAGTGTCAGAGGTTTACCTGGAAGTGTCATGGGTGTGCCTGGGAATGTCAGAGGTGTGCCTGGGAGTATCAGAGGTGTACCTGGGATTGTCAGGAGTTGTACCTGGGAGTGTCAGAGGTGTAACTGGGAAGTGTCAGGGGTGTAACTGGAGTGTCGGAGTGTACCTGGAGGTGTCAGAAGTGTGCCTGGGAGTGTCAGAGGTGTACCTGGGGTGTCAGCGGTGTACCTATAGTGTCAGGGTGTGTACCTGGGAGTGTCAGGGGTGTACCTGGGAGGTGTCAGGTTTGTAACTGGGAGGGTCGGAGGTGTAACTGGGGGTGTCAGGTGTAACTGGGAGTGTCTGAGGTGTACCTGGGGTGTCGGCGGTGTGACACTGGGAGTGTCAGAGGTGTAACTGGGAGTGTCAGAGGTGTACCTATGAGTGTCAGGGTGTACCTGGGGGTGTCAGGGTGTGCCTGGGAGTGTCAGGTTTGTAACTGGGAGGTCGGAGGTGTGACTGGGGTGTCGGAGGTGTAACTGGGAGTGTCAGAGGTGTGCCTGGGGTGTCGGCGGTGTAACTGGGAGTGTCAGAGGTGTAACTGGGAGTGTCAGAAGTGTATCTGGGAGTGTCAGAGGTGTGCCTGGGGATGAAATCATGTACATGGGAGTGTCTGGGGTGTACCTGGGGAGTGTCAGAGTGTGCCTGAGAGTGTCAGAGGTGTGCCTGGGGTGTCAGAGGGTTCACCTGGGAGTGTCATGGGTGTGCCTGGGAATGTCAGAGGGTGCCTGGGGAGTATCAGATGTGTGCCTGGGATTGTCAGAGGGTGTGCCTGGGGAGTGTCAGAGGTGTGCCTGGGGAGTGTCAGGGGTGTACCTGGGAGTGTCGGAGGTGTAACTGGGAGTGTTAGAAGTGCACCTGGGGTGTCAGGAGGTGTACCTGGGAGTGTCAGCGGTGTGCCTGGGAGTGTCAGGGGTGTACCTGGGAGTGTCAGAGGGTGTAACTGGAGTGTCAGAAGTGTGCCTGGGAGTGTCAGAGTGTGCCTGGGAGTGTCATTCATGTGCCTGGGAGTGTCTGGGGTGTGCCTGTAGTGTCAGGGGTGTGCCTGAGGAGTGTCAGAGGTGTACCTGGGAGTGTCAGAGGTTCACTAAGTGTCATGGGTGTGCCTGGGAGTCTCAGAGGTACCTGAAGTATGAGAGGGTGTACATGGGATTGTCAGGGTGTACCTGGAGTTGACGGTACCTGGGGTGTCAGTGGTGTGCCTGGGAGTGTCAGAGATGTGTCCTGGGGAGTGTCGGAGGTGTACCAGGGAGTGTCAGGGGTGTGCCTGGGGAGTGTCAGAGGCCTGGGGTGTCAGTGTGATGCCTGGGAGCATCAGAAGTGCCTGGGAGTGTCAGAGGTGCATCTGGGAGTGTCAGAGGTGTACCTGGGAGTGTCAGGGGTGTGCCCAGAGGTTTACCTGGGAGTGTCATGGGTGTGCCTGGGAATGTGAGAGGTGTACCTGGGAGTATCAGAGGTGTACCTGGGATTGTCAGAGGTGGCACCTGGGTGTGTCAGAGGTGTGCCTGGGAGTGTCAGGGGTGTGACTGGGGAGTGTCGGAGGTGTAACTGGGAGTGTCAGAAGTGTGCCTGGGGAGTGTCAGGTGTACCTGGGAGTGTCAGGGGTGTACCTGGGAGTGTCATTCATGTGCCTGGGGTGTCAGGGGTGTGCCTGGATCAGAGGTGTACCTGGGATTGTCAGGTGTGCCTGGGAGTGTCCAGGTGTGCCTGGGAGATGTCAGTGGTGTGCCTGGAGTGTCATTCATGTACCTGGGAGTGTCAGAGGTGTACCTGGGGAGTATCAGAGGTGTGCCTGGGATTGTCAGAGGTGTGCCTGGGGTGTCAGGGTGTACCTGGGAGTGTCAGGGGGTGTGGCTAGGTGTCGAAGAGGTGTAACTGGGAGTGTCAGAAGTGTGCCTGGGAGTATCAGAGGGTGTGCCTGGGGAGTGTCATTCCTGTACCTGGGAGTTTCAGAGGTGTACCTGGAAGTGTCAGGGCTGGTAAGTGTCAGAGGTGTGCCTGGGGTGACAGCTGGTGTACCTGGGGAGTGTCAGTGGTGGCACCTGGGGTGTCAGAGGTGTACCTGGGGAGTGTCAGGTGTACCAGGGGTGTCAGGGTGTAACTGGGGTGTCAGGGGTGTACCTGGGAGTGTGAGGGGTGTGCCTGGGTCAGAGGTGTCCTTGGGAGTGTCAGAGGTGTAACTGGGGAGTGTCGGAGGTGTAACTGCGGGGCGTCGGAGGTGTAACTGGGAGTGTCTGAGTATACCTGGGAGTGTCAGAGGTGTACCTGGGGTGTCAGAGGTGGCACCTGGCAGTGTCAGAGATATACCTGGGGTGTCAGAGGTGTGCCTGGGAGTGTCAGAGGTGTACCTGGCAGTGTCAGAGATATGCCTGGGGTGTCGGAGGTGTACCTGGGAGATGTCAGTGGTGTACCTGCAGGGTGTTGATCATGTACCTGGGAGTGTCAGAGGTGTACCTGGAGTGTCAGAGCTGGAACTGTCAGAGGTGCCTGGGGAGTGTCAGAGGTGTGCCTGGGAGTGTCAGGGGTGTGCCTGGGGTGTCAGGTGTGCCTGGGATTGTCAGGGTTTACCTGGGAGTGTCAGAGGTGTAACTGGGAGTGTCAGAAGTGTATCTGGGGTGTCAGAGGTGGCCTGGGGTGGAATTCATGTACATGGGAGTGTCTGGTTGTACCTGGGAGTGTCAGGGTGTACCTGAGAGTGTCAGAGGTGTGCAGGGGAGTGTCAGAGGTTCTGGGGAGTGTCATGGGTGTACCTGGGGAATGTCAGAGGAGTACCTGGAGTATCAGAGGTGTACCTGGGATTGTCAGAGGTGTACCTGGGAGTGTCAGAGGGTGTACCTGGGAGTGTCAGGGGTGTAACTGGGAGTGTCGGAGGTGTGACTGGGAGTGTTAGAAGTGCACCTGGGAGTGTCAGAGGTGTGCCTGGGGTGTCAGCGGTGTGCCTGGGGTGTGGTGCCTGGGGAGTGTCAGGGGTGTGCCTGGGGTGTCAGGGGTGTAACTGGGAGTGTCGGAGGTGTGCTGGGGCGTCGGAGGTGTGACTGGGGTGTCTGAGGTATACCTGGGAGTGTCAGAGGTGTGCCTGGGGTGTCAGAGGTGTGCCTGGCAGTGTCAGAGATATGCCTGGGGTGTCGGAGGTGTACCTGGGAGATGTCAGTGGTGTACCTGGCAGTGTTATTCATGTACCTGGGAGTGTCAGGGGTGTGCCTGGAAGTGTCAGGGGTGGAAGTGTCAGGGTGTGCCTGGGTGACAGCGGTGTGCCTGGGGTGTCAGAGGTGTACCTGGGAGTGTTAGAGTGTAACTGGGAGATGTCAGTGGGTGTGCCTGGGAGTGTCATTCATGTACCTGAGTGTCAGGTGTGCCTGGGAATGTGGGGGGTGTACCTGGGGTATCAGGGGGGTGTACCTGGGAGATGTCAGTGGTGTGCCTGGGAGTGTCATTCAGGTACCTGGGATGTCAGAGGTTTATGGGAGTGTCAGAGGTGTACCTGGGAGTGTCAGAGGGTACCTGGGAACATCAGAGTACCTGGGAGTGTCTGAGGGGTGTACCTGGGGAGTGTCAGAGGTGTGCCTGTGAGGTGTCAGGAGATGTACCTGGAGTGTCAGTGGTGTACCTGGGGAGTGTCATTGGTGTGCCTGGGGAGTGTCAGGAGGTGCCTGGAAGTGTCAGAGGGTGTGCCTGGAAGTGTCAGGAGGTGTGCCTGGAGTGTCTGGGGTGACCTGGGGGGAGATTCATGTACATGGGAGTGTCTGGGGTGGACCTGGTGTCAGAGGTGTGCCTGGGGTGTCAGGGAGTGTACCTGGGAGTGTCAGAGGTTCACCTGGGAGTGTCATGGGGTGTGCCTGGGAATGTCAGAGGAGTACCTGGGAGTGTCAGATGTGTGCCTGGGATTGTCAGAGGTGTACCTGGGAGTGTCAGAGGTGTGCCTGGGAGTGTCAGGTGTAACTCAAGTGTCGGAGGTGTAACTGGGGTGTTGGTGCACCTGGGGTGTCAGAGGTGTAGCCTGGGGTGTCAGCGGTGTGCCTGGGAGTGTCAGGAGTGCCTGGGAGTGTCAGAGGTGGCAACTGGGAGTGTCAGAAGTGTGCCTGGAAGTGTCAAGTGTGCCTGGGAGTGTCATTCATGTGCCTGGGAGTGTCTGGGGTGTACCTGGGAGTGTCAGGGTGTGCCTGAGGAGTGTCAGAGGTGTGCCTGGGGAGTGTCAGAGGGTTCACCTGGGAGTGTCATGGGGTGTGCCTGGGAGTCTCAGAGGGTGTACCTGGGAGTATGAGAGGTGTACATGGGATTGTCAGAGGTGTACCTGGGAGTGACAGTACCTGGGAGTTCAGTGGTGTGCCTGGGGAATTGTCAGAGATGTACCTGGGAGTGTGGTGTACCAGGAGTGTCAGGGTGTGTACCTGGGAGTGTCAGTGGTGTACCTGGGAGTGTCAGAGGTGTGCCTGGGGAGTATCAGAGGTGTACCTGGGATTGTCAGAGTGTACCAAGTGTCGATTTTCCTGGGGAATGTCAGTGGTGTGCCTGGGGTGTCATTCATGTACCTGGGGAGTGTCAGAGGTGTGCCTGGGAGTATCAGAGGTGTACCTGGGATTGTCAGAGGTGGCCTGGGAGTGTCAGAGGTGTGCCTGGGAGTGTCAGGGGTGTAACTGGATGTCAGAGGTGTGACTGGGAGTGTCAGAAGTGTACCTGGGAGTATCAGAGGTGTACCTGGGAGTGTCATTCCTGTACCTGGGAGTGTCAGAGGTGTGCCTGGAAGTGTCAGGGGCTGGTAAGTGTCAGAGGTGTGCCTGGGGAGTGACAGCGGTGCACCTGGGAGTGTCAGTGGTGTGCCTGGGAGTGTCAGAGGTGTACCTGGGGAGTGTCAGAGGTGTACCAGGGAGTGTCAGGGGTGTGGCTGGAGGTGTCAGGGGTGTGCCTGAGTGTTGGGGTGTGCCTGGGTGTCAGAGGTGTCCTTGGGGAGTGTCAGAGGTGTGACTGGGGTGTCAGAGGTGTAGCTGGGAGTGGAGACACTGGGGTGTCTGAGTATACCTGGGAGTGTCAGAAGTGTGCCTGGGGAGTGTCAGAGGTGTACCTGGCAGTGTCAGAGGTGTACCTGGAGTGTCAGAGGTGTACCTGGGGAGTGTCAGAGGTGTGCCTGGCAGTGTCAGAGATATGCCAGGAGTGTCGGAGGTGTGCCTGGGGATGTGTGGTGTACCGGCAGTGTTATTCTGTGCCTGGGAGTGTCAGAGGTGTGCCTGGAGTGTCAGGCTGGAACTGTCAGAGGTGTGCCTGGGGAGTGTCAGAGGTGTACCTGGGGAGTGTCATGGGTGTGCCTGGGGAGTGTCAGGGGTGTACCTGGGATTGTCAGAGGTTTGCCTGGGGAGTGTCAGAGGTGTAACTGGGGAGTGTCAGAAGTGTATCTGGGGAGTGTCAGGGTGTGCCTGGGTGTGAAATTCATGTACATGGAGTGTCAGAAGGTTGTGCCTGGGGTGTCAGAGGTGTGCCTGAGGTGTCAGAGGTGTGCCGGGGGGTGTCAGAGGTTCACCTGGAGTGTCATGGGTGTGCCTGGGGAATGTCAGAGGAGTATGGGAGTATCAGAGTGTACCTGGGATTGTCAGAGGTGTACCTGGGAGTGTCAGAGGTGTGCCTGGGAGTGTCAGGGTGTAACTGGGAGTGTCAGTGTGACTGGGGAGTGTTAAGTGCACCTGGGGGTGTCAGAGGTGTGCCTGGGAGTGTCGGCGGTGTACCTGGGAGTGTCTGGGGTGTGCAGCAATGCAGCCAACTTCTA
>NW_024714392.1:0-4851 GCF_018991925.1 Homarus americanus
GTGTCTGAGGTGTACCTGGGAGAGTCAGGGGAGAACCAGGGAGTGTCAGAGGAATACCTAGGAGTGTCAGAGGTGTACCTAGGAGTTTCAGAGGTGTACCTAGGAGTATCGGAGGTTTACCTGGGAATGTTGGAGTTGTACCTGGGAGTGTCAGAGGTGTACCTGGGAGTGTACCAAACCTAAAACTGAGTGTTTTTCGTGAAAATAAGTAAAACTAACTAAAAATCACCTAACCTAACCTAACCTCACCTAACCTAAACTAACCTAACCTAACCTATCCCAACCTAACCCAACCCAACCCAACCCAACCCAACCTAACCTAAGCTAACCTAACGTAACCCAACCTAACGTAACCGAACCTAACCTAACCCAACCTAACCTAACCCAACACAACCCAACCCAACCCAACCCAACCTAACCTAACCTAACCTAACCTAACCTAACCTAACCTAAACTAACCCAACCAAACCTAACCTAACCTAACCTAACCTATCCTAACCTAACCTAACCTAACCTAACCTAACCTCTAACACTGAATATCAGTGTTTTGAAAAGAAATTAAGCGTTTTCCGTGAAAAGAAGATAAAAATAAGTAAAATATATTGGTTTTCATCTAAAACTGAGTTTTTTTCGTGAAAAATAGTAAAACTAACTAAAATGCACCTAACCTAACCTAACTTAACCTAACCCAACCTAACCCAACCCATCCCAACCCAACCCAACCTATCCTAACCTCACCTAACCTATCCTAACCTAACCTAACCTAACCTAACCTAACCTAACCTAACCTAACCTAACCTAACCTAACCTAACGTAACCTAACGTAACCTAACCTAAGTTAGGTTAGGTTAGGTGAATTTTAGGTAGTTTTACTTCTTTTCACGAAAAACACTCAGTTTTAGATAAAAACCAATGTATTTTAGTTAGTCCTACCCTTTTCACGGAAAACGCTTAATTTTTTTTATAACACTGGTTTTTAGTTTTAGTCAGTTTTACTTCTTTTCACGGAAAACGACCACTTTCTTCTGAAAACACTGTTTTTTAATCAGTTGTACTTCTTTTAAAAGATAAGCCCTGTTTTCTGTTTAAAACGTAGTTTTAAAGTTAGTTTTACTTCTTTTCACAAAAAACACTTTTAGATGAAAAACAGTGTATCTTAGTTAGTTTTACTTCATTCACGGAAAACTTACGTTTAATTGAAACACAGTGTATTTCTGTTAGGTTTACTTGTTTTTACGGGGAAGTAGATTTTCCAATTTTCAGGGAAATATTACCTAATTTTGCGAAGTAGATTATCATAGAAAACGGGAAATTTGTATCATAAAAAATGAGAAATATCTAGTTTCCGGGAAAGTTGGTTATCTACTTTCCCGAAAAGTATATAGATTTTCTACTTATCAGGGAAGTAGATTTTCGAATTTTGGAGGAAATATTACCTAATTTTGCGAAGTAGATTATCATAGAAAATGGGAAATTTGTATCATAATAAATGGGAAATATCTACTTTCCGGGAAAGTTGGTTATCTACTTTCCCGAAAAGTAGATAGATTTTCTACTTTTCGGGAATGTAGATTATCGACTTTTCGGGGAAGTAGAATTTCGAATTTTGGGGGAAATATTACCTAATTTTGCGAAGTAGATTATCATAGAAAACGGGAAATTTGTGTCATAAAAAATAGGAAATATCTACTTTCCGGGAAAGTTGCTTATCTACTTTCTCGAAAAGTGGATAGATTTTCTACTTTTCGGGAACCTAAGCTAACCTAACCCACTCTAACCCAACCCAACCCAACCTACCCCTACCCAACCCAACCTAACCTAAGCTAACCTATCCTAGGTTAGGTTAGCTAAGGTTAGGTTAGGTTAGGTTAGGTTAGGTTGGGTTGGGTTAGGTTGGGTTAGGTTAGGTTAGGTTAGGTTAGGTTAGGTTAGGTTAGGTTTTTGTTAGGTTGGGTTAGGTTAGGTCAGGTTAGGTTAGGTTGGGTTAGGTTAGGTTAGGTTAGGTTAGGTTAGGTTGGGTTAGGTTAGGTTAGGTTAGGTTAGGTTAAGTGAATTTTAGTTAGTTTTACTTCTTTTAACGAAAAACCTCACGGAAATCGTTGAATTTCCTTACAAAAACACTGTTTTTTAGTTATTTGTACATATTTTCGAACATGTGCCGTGTTTTCTGTTGAAGAAGTCTGTTTTGAAGTTAGTTTTACTTCTTTTCACGCTTAGGTTAGGTTAGGTTAGGTTAGGTTAGGTTAGGTTAGGTTGGGTTGGGTTGGGTTGGGTTGTGTTGGGTTAGGTTAGGTTGGGTTAGGTTAGGTTAGGTTAGGTTAGGTTAGGTTAGGTTCGGTTACGTTAGGTTGAGTTAGGTTTGGTTAGCTTAGGTTAGGTTGGGTTGGGTTGGGTTGGGTTGGGTTAGGTTTGGTTAGGTTAGGTTAGGTTAGTTTAGGTTAGGTGAGGTTAGGTTAGGTGAATTTTAGTTAGTTTTACTTATTTTTCTGAAAAAACACTCAGTTTTTAGATAAAACAGTATTGTTTTACTTATTTTATCTTCTTTTCACGAGAAAACATAATTTCTTTTCTAAAACACTGATTTTCAGTATTGAACGTTAGGTTAGACCCAGGTTGGGTTAGGTTAGATTGGATTGAGTTGGGTTAGGTTGGGATTAGGTTAGTTTTTTTGGTTGGGTTAGGTTGGGTTGGTTGGGTTGGGTTGGAGACTTGAGTTGGGTTGGAGTTGGTTTTAGGTTGGGTTACGTTAGGTTGGGTTAGGTTAGGTTGGGTTTGGTTAGGTTGGGTTGGGATGGGTTGGGTTGGGTTTGGTTGGGTTAGGTTAGGTTAGGTTAGGTTAGGTTAGGTTAGGGTAGGATAGGTTAGGTTTGGTTAGGTTAGGTTAGTTTAGGTTAGGTTATGTTGGGTTGGGTTGGCTTAGGTTGGATTAGGTTAAGTTAGGTTAGGTTAGGATAGGTTAGGTTAGGTTATGTTAGGTTAGGTGAATTTTAGTTAGTTTTACTTCTTTTCACGAAAAACACTCAGTTTCAGACAAAAACCAATATATTTTACTTATTTTTATCTTCTTTTCACGGAAAACACTTAATTTATTTTCAAAACACTGATTTTCAGTGTTAGACGTTAGGTTAGGTTAGGTTTGGTTAGGTTAGGTAAAGTTAGGTTAGGTTAGGTTAGGTTAGGTTAGGTAAGGTTAGGTTAGGTTAGGTTAGGTTTGGTACACTCCCAGGTACACCTCTGACACTCCCAGGTCCGCCTCCGACACTCCCAGGTACAACTCCGACACTCCCAAGTAAACCTCCAATACTCCTAGGTACACCTCTGACACTCCCAGGTACACCTCTGACACTCCTAGGTATTCCTCTGACACTCCCTAGTACACCTCTGACACTCTCAGGTACACCTCAGACACTCCCTGGTACACCTCTGACACTCCCAGGTACACCTCTTTCACTCCCTGGTTTTCCCCTGACACTCCCAGGTACACCTCAGACACTCCCAGGTATACCTCAGACACTCCTAGGTACTCCTCTCACACTATTAGGTACACCTCTCACACTCCCAGGTTCTCCTGTGACACTCCCTGGTAATTCTCTGACACTCCAGGGTACAGCTCAGACACTCCCAAGTACACCTCTGACATTCCCAGACACACCTCTGACACTCCCAGGTACACCGCTGACACTGCCAGGTACACCTCTGACACTCCATGTACACCTCCGACACTCCCAGGTAAACCTTTGACACTTTCAGGTACTCCACTGACACTCCCTGGTACACTCCTGACACTCCCAGGTACACCTCTGACATTCCAAGGTACACCTCTGACACTCGCAGGTATACCTCCGACTCTCCCAGGTACACCTCTAACACTCACAGGTACACCTCTGATACTCCCAGGTACACCTCTGACACTCCCAGGTACACCTCTGACACTCCGAGGTACTCCTCTGTCACTCCCTGATACACCTTTAAGACTCCCAGGTACACGTCAGACACTTCTAGGTACACCTCTCACACTCGCAGGTACACCTCAGACACTCCCAGGTAAACCTCTTTCACTCCCTGGTTCTCCCCTAACACTCCCAGGTACACCTCAGACACTCCCAGGTACACCTCAGACTCTCCCAGGTACACCGCTGACACTCCCAGGTACACCTTCGATATTCCCAGTTACACGTCCGATATTCCAAGGTACACCTCAGACACTCCCAGGTACACCTCTTTCACTCCCTGGTTCTCCCCTAACACTCCCACGTACACCTCTGACACTCCTAGGTATTCCTCTGACACTCCCTGGTACACCTCTGACACTCCCAGGTACACCTCAAACACTCCCCGGTACACCTCAGACACTCCCAGGTACACCTCTTTCACTCCCTGGTTCTCCCCTAACACTCCCAGGTACACCTCCGACACTCCCAGGTACACCTCAGATACTCCCAGGTACACCGATGACACTCCCTGGTACACCTCAGACACTTCTAGGTACACCTCTCACACTCGCAGGTACACCTCAGACACTAACAGGTATTCCTCAGACACTCCCAGGTACACCTAAGACACTCCCAGGCACACCTCTGACTCATGTGTGCACATCCGACACTCCCAGGTAAACCTCTTTCACTCCCAGGTACCTCTAACACTCCACCAGGTACTCCCAGCACTCCCAGGTACACCTCTGACACTCCCAGGTACACCCCAGACACTCCCAGGTACACTTCTCACACTCCTAGGTACAGCTCTGACACTCCTAGGTACTCCTCTGTCACTACCTGATACACCTCTAACACTCCCAGGTGCACCGCTGACACTCCCAGGTACACCGCTGACACTGCCAGGTACACCTCAGAC
>NW_024714393.1:0-8270 GCF_018991925.1 Homarus americanus
CCCAGACGATGCTCCATCGACAGAGATATTTAAAATTATAACAGAAAGTAGCCTGAGAATAGAAAAAAACTCAGGTGCAGCCGCACCAGAAAACAACGGACAAGATAGGAACCAAATTGCAAGCATCAAATCCAGAACAGAAAAGTGAGGAGATGGTAATGGAGACAGATACCGAGGACTTACTAAACAGATCATACCCTCTAGCAGTCAGCACAACAGACAAGCCACAAATACAAAGAACGGACTCAACAAAACCAAAGGCACAGAAGGAGATCACCACTGGCCACCGAGCACCACCATCATCACCAGCTAAATCTCAGAAGACTCCTCACTACGGCGATAATATCGGCATTCGATTTTTCTCCGTTAACTCACAACCGATAATCCCTAACGAAAAAGTTATACAAGAAATACAAGAATGCAACATAAAATACACATTTAGGGACAATAGAGCGGAGGAGTCACATATTGAAACCCTAATCAGAAGCGGGAGAATCAACACCAAATACATCAACATTATAAAAGTCGACACTTCAATATATAGGAAAATAAGAACAGGCCTAAAAGAGGAACGGCAGAGATACCCGACAGGAGAGACAAGAGCCGGCAAGCATTTTGGACTGAGTTCGCGGGATCCACGATTGAACAGAACCGAAACATAAAGATTCTACAACATAATGTCCTTGCCTGGACACAGATACGGAAAACAGAACTAACAAATGCGTACAACACATTGGACCCGGACATAATACTAATCAACTCACATGGTCGGAAAAACAGTGACAAAATCAAGATCTTTAACTACCATGTACATCAAATGAACATACACGACGAACCACATGACGGAATAGCAATAGCTATAAAACGCAACATACAATACAAAATCATTGACAACTTTCAAAGTAACTTTCTTGCAGCCGAAATAAATACAACAAGAGGCCCAATAACTATTGGAACTTCATATCTAACATTCAGAAGGCCAATATTCCCTACAGGGACATCTTAAAACTAATGAGGCAAAACAATCCAGCATACTTCATAGGAGACCTCAATGCTAAACACACAACCTTAGGACACAATATTAGAAACCCAGGAGGAAAAATCCTCCATGCTCTCATCGAACACGGGACAATAACACACCTCGGGCCCGACTTCGAAACTTACGTATCAGCCGGTAACTCTGGGAAACCAGACATTGTTTTAACCAATAGGCATCACCATCTAAACGTACATCTAAAAGCTGGACCCACAACAACCAGTGATCATCTACCCATAATAGCAACTCTATCCACATCCCCGATACAAATTCCATCAATCCCAAGATTTTCACTCAATAGAGTAAATTGGGAAAAATTTAAATCGGATCTTAGCAACAACGAACCAACACTCCTACACAACAAAGACACAACAGAGATTGACAAAACACTGGATACATGGTACAATGAAGTAATAACAGCAATGAAAAACAACATCCCAAAAACAACATACCGTACATTACCACATGCACAATTAACATATGAAGAGAAAATGATCCAAACTAGATTCACCAATCTATATGAATACACTAAAACACACGGGTGGAGCAATGACAACAGAATATTATACAGGAATCTAAAAGAAGAACTGAAAGACATAAGCAAGAACAAACACAATGAAACATGGAACAAGCTGATCCATGATACACAAGCAGATTACAGAAATCCAAAAGCATTCTGGAAAAAAATAAAAAACCTAATGGGAACTAATTCGGAAGAAACTAGCTACATAAAGGACAAAAACGGAAGAAAGGCAACAGAACCACACGATAAAGAACCAATATTTAGAGAATACTGGAAAGACATATTCAGAATCAACGACGAAGACAATAGAAGCTTCTGCCAAGAAACAGAACAGGCAACTAGAACATATTTGAGCCAGAACACAGAGAAATGGAAACCTACCAGGAAAATCAACCTCAACTCATTAAACATTAATAACCCAATAATTGCTCCATTAACTCAAAATGATATTGAAAAAACAATAGCAAGCTTTAAGAACAAAGCACCTGGCATAAGCCAAATTAATAAAATCGTACTACAAAACATTCCTGAGTCTATGATCGAACAGCTTAAAAATATATATAATGCCTCACTTGCAACTGGCTTCTTCCCTACCAAATTTAAAATAGCCAAAATCAGACTCATCCCGAAAGCAGGAAAGAACCATACACAAGCAGAAAACTACAGACCTATCTCACTACTGGAAACACCCGGTAAAATATTGGAAAAAAGAGTCAACCACAGACTCAGAAATTTTCTAGACCAAGAAAACAAATATAACCCGAGACAGCACGGCTTTCGGAAAAATCGAGGAACCAACACAGCAATAGCACTAATATACGAATCAATTGCAAATGCTGCAAGCAACAGAGAACAATGTAATATAATTCTAAGAGATGTGTCAAAAGCATTTGATAAAGTCTGGCATGAAGGACTGAAGTTGAAAATAATCAAATTGGACATGCCTTCCAATATCACAACACTACTATGCAATTTCTTAGACAACAGAAAGGCCAAATTAATCATCGACAACCATCTAGGACAAACTTTCAACCTTCATAGTGGAGTTCCCCAAGGCAGTAATATATCGCCGACATTATACACTGTATACACAGCAGACATGCCGCAACCACGGCAATCAGAATATATAGCATACGCAGATGATGTCACACAGATAGTCAGGTACCCAGGAAAATCCAAACAAATGATGGCCATCAGAACAAGCAGAGAAATAGAGATAATAAATAACTATGAACGAAAATGGAAGATAAAAACCAATGTCCAAAAACTCAAAATAATTCACATCGCAAAAACAAACCCCTACCCTATTATTGTCAACAACCAACAAATACCATATGCTGCCAACGGAAAAATATTAGGACTCAAGATAACCAGAAACGGAATAATCCCCCACATCAATGAAAGAATAGCTATGGCAAAATCACAACTTACAAAGCTCAGAAGATTCCGCCAATTAAACACCAACACGCAATTGCACCTATACAAAGCACTGATCAGACCACACTTAGAATACCCTCCGATACCTCTGAACACAATCGCAAGAACAAATCAACTTAAATTTCAAGCAGTGCAAAATATAGCCCTCAGAAGAGCGGCAAAACACCAACCACCATACACACAAACAGCACAAGACATACACACAGAACACGGCATAGACCCACTCAACACCAGAATACACACCCAAGCAAATGCAATATGGGAAAAATCCAGCAAGAACAGAATCCCATACTAAACCAACTAAATGAGGAAAACAACAACACATCGCACAGATGGTGGCCTAGAAGCAGGAAAAATGATAACGAAGAACCAGAGCCTCTATATACACAATAAAAAAGAACCAAAAGATGGGCACAACTCTCCAGTCACACAAGGACCTGGAGGGACCCCCACAAACAAAGACCTAAAAAAGTTCACAAACACCCACAATAAAAAACTAGAAACGAAAAAGATGGGGATCATCCCTCCAGTGCCACAAGGACCTGGAGGGACCCACCCCCCCCCCTCCCCTAACATAATATGCCCCAAGAAAATATCAAATAGAACAACTTAGTTTAGCTTGGCTGAGACCGGCCTTCCCTAACCGCATGAGTCCTCTAATGTAGCACTGTTGACGGAAGACAAAAACCTCGTCTCCGCAAGGTGGATAGCCCACCTGCTGTTAACCTCCTCCTTTATTTCCCACTTCTGAACTTTACCTTGTACTGTACCCTTCTTGCACCCTCAGAGCTAATGCTCTCTTCTCTCCGTATCACCGACCGACCTGAAGTCCATTCTACCCTACGTTCCTGAACCGGCAAGACCTCCAAACAAGCTCCTCACCAACCAGCAACTCCCTAGCACTGCACTGTACATACAATATATATATATACAGAAAACGCATTGTGAGTTTCTAATCTACCTCAATCCTGAATGTGAGATATTTACATGTACGTACGTATGTGAGCCCATACAAAGAGAATTTGACAACTGGCCACATACAGTACGCTACAAACTTTCAACACTGTTTTCCAAGAATCGGTCATGTGTGACGAACGCTCTTTATTTCTTTCATGATGAAAATTGAATAATGCAACGGAAATAAAGTAGTAGACGTCATGTAGGCTTCCAAAAACCTTTCGACAAAGTTTCTCACCAAAAAAATGACTGGCAAATATAGTGAAGCAATGGCTTAACTGGACGAAAACAAAGGTAGTTATAAACAAAGGAGCCCCAGATTGGTTAGGTATGGCAAGCAGACAACCACACGGGTCACGTTTTGGTAACTGTACTTTGTTTTAAAGTACAGTAGTATGATTTACACAAAATGCATCTCCCCTCAGCGCTTTGAATGGTGGATCTCGACTGAACGCACCATCTCTTGCCTGGACTATTTCCATGTAGCCAGTTGCTGGTCGTGTTTATGTTGACGAGACTGAAGACCCACAGTGGATTGTGTGAGGCTTACGGGAGGGGGGGGGTAATCTTTAGTTGATGAATAAATGCTATACTGTTTTACGAGTGGTCTCTGCTCTGAGTTAATGGTCTCGACAGGTAGATCCACAATGGGAAGGTGAACAAGATAAATCTCGATAAAACCACACAGGAAAAGGGAAATATTGGAGCATCAGTGTTTCCCCTTTCCATTATGCGCATACTGAACTTACAGAACAATGTTCAAAATCCCACTATATCATAGCCTAAGTCCTTATATACATCTAAAATCACTTAATTTAAGAGAAAAAAAGAAACAGAATGACAAATTACAGTAAATGAAAGTAAAAATAAGTCATCAGGTAAAGGTAGTAGGTGGTGAACAGCTATCAAACAAGGAAGTACTACTGCCTGGGAAGATAATGAAAGCATAATGCGTTTTCTAACGTGCATGGGTGGGCTAATACCCGTTAAAAAAATTAAGGTTAACTTTATTTTATATATATATATATATATATATATATATATATATATATATATATATATATATATATACATATCTTGATATGTATCTTGATATGTTCCTTTTGGTATGATTTTATCAAGATATATCTTATCCACGTTTTCATTGTGGATCTACATGAAATATATATATATATATATATATATATATATATATATATATATATATATATATATATATATATATATATATATATATATATATGTAACCGGTCGGAATTTGCTGGACTTTAATTTCTCACTTGACTTGGGGTTTATTAAAAATTAATAGATGGTAATGGCAGTGGAAGCGCCCCTTTGAGAAAAATCCCGAACCAGCACAAGAACACTTAAATCTACTACACAAAATGAACTGTCCGTGACCCGTGGAAGGATAGCGTCTGTGACTGGAATGAATGAGACACACTGTAAAATTTAGACACTTATATTCCCTCCAACACTACAAACACAATCAAATAATGGTACACCAATATGCGCACCTCTTAACTTAAACTTTAACCACTACTCTGGGGAATAAAAGTTATACATGACATAGAAATTATTAGAAACACAGGCAACAATAAATTTAAAGTATTAAGAAATGTTAATTGCACATATGAACAGGCCTTAAGGCTTTCCCAAAATAATATCAGTCACTTAGGAAATGGTACTAAAAAATAAGAAATTAAATACTCCACAATGAATAGGCCTTAAGGGCTTTCAGCAAGATAATATCAGTCACTGAGAAAATGGTAATAAAATTTAAGGAATTAAATACTCTACAATGAATAGGCCTTAAGGGCACTCAACAAAATTATATCAGTCACTGAGGAAATGGTAATAAAATTTAAGGAATTAAATACTCTACACTGAATAGGCCTTAAGGGCACTCAACAAAATTATAGCACCTCAACAGATGTACACTTCCTAACCTAACCTAACCACTACTCTGGGGAACAAGGTTATACCTGAGATCAGAATTATGAAGAACAATTAGAGGCATTAAAAGAATCAAATCACAGTATCACTCTGGTTCCACTTAATGACACAAACATTCAAAAAAACACTACTATCAAAATTATTTAAGAAATATTAAACTACACACGTCAAGATAATATCAGTCTGAGGAGTGGTGTTAACTACACCCGTAATAAGGAAGATAAAATGTTCCTCTAGGTATCTCCTAGAGTCCTAGACTCACGGTCTCAGTGTGTGACCATTAATATGCTCAGATAGCCTCAGTGTACTCCCAGTGCGTCCATGGGCAGGAAGAGAGTGAGCCAATCAGACCTTGCGCAGTTGAGAGAAACTTTAGCTTCCCGTTAGCAAGAGGGTTTCACTAGCTGCTCGGGACATGTGGGGTTGTGCACCGGAGTGGTAAGAACTGATCACCCACTGCTGATGCTGGTCCCGTGTCGTGTTAGTTGTCGGGAGCACTCGTTCACTCAAGAGATCCTTTGCTACCCCGCTAAACAGTGACAGGCCTACACTGATCGGTCCAATGGCGACAATCGCCACCCTCAATCATCAACGGCAGTCAATCTCTCGCAGTCAACTCCGGTCAACTCCAGTCAACTCCAATCAACTCCAATCAACTCCAATCAACTCCAATCAAGTGGGTTCTGACGGAAACCCTGAAATGAACTCACTGTTAGCTCTAGTTAACTTTACCACTGCCCTATCTAACCCTGTCTGAGATCGAATGAGACTTACTTGTTATACTGCAATAGCGCAGCACAGGTGACTAGGCCACGTGACTATTTCTGATGGACGCGCGGAACGTCTTGTCTGTGTGAATGCTCTCCGGGACTGGCCTAGCCAGCGTCGTCTCCCCAAGGCGCTAGCTTGGTCCTACGTGATATATTTACCGCCTAACTAATAACTCCTTGGGACACCCGTAACATTATTCAGACTGCTAAACGATCTATAATAATTTCAGATTCAATAATAGTCCCTTAACTTCATGAATCGCATCATTATTAATTCGGTAAATCACATTTAATATCATATAGGCCTAGTTCCGCAGTCTCTCGCTACGAGCAGGCAGCGCTCCCTCCCCTCAGATGACCTTGAACGCTCAGTATCACTCATGGCGGGGCATTTGAAATTACTCTGAAATTTCTGGATATCACATATATATATATTGTTATTCCCTTTTAATTTACTTCGCTTTACTTTTTGTTTGGTTACGCCTAGAACCTTGGATATTAAAGTAAATTAAGAGACGGCGTAACAATATTATATATATATATATATATATATATATATATATATATATATATATATATATATATATATATATATATATATATATATATATATATATATATATATATATATAGATAGATATATATATATATATATATTTCATGTAAATCCACAATGAAAACGTGGATAAGATAAATCTTGATAAAATCACACGGGAAAATGGAAACAACGGAGTACCTTAGCTTTCGTCTTTATTCAAGACATCTTCAGAGGCAACTGGATTACATGGACAGAGAGAGGCTTAAATATACAGGGTGACCTAAAAACATGAGGTCAGGTCATAATGATGACACCCACTAATCCACACACCAACACAACCGTAGAGGAGCTTAAGAGAAGGGTGGTGACGTGACTAGACAGGTCAGGTCAGAAAAAAGGGACCCACAAAATAACTGTCATACATCAAGATCAAAGGTTTTCAAAGCATCCAACATGAATTTGAGTAACGGCATGTACAAGCTGGACAATTTTGTAATTAAGATTTGTGATCAGGTGAGAAGGCCGGGTCACTTGACCATCTGACCTGACCACCAACCGTTGTGTGCTATTTAAAGATTAGTAAGGTCATTACCTAATACCTGACCATTGTGGACCTGGTCTCACCCTCCTCTGTATATATACACCTTGATTTGTATTACTCTCTCTAGTCTGTACTCACCCCTGAAGATGTGAATTACACGAAAGCGCTTGGGAACTTCGTGTTTTCTTCTTTCCTTGTGGTTATCAGCATATATATATATATATATATATATATATATATATATATATATATATATATATATATATATATATATATATATATATATATATATATATATATATATATATATATAAACGTGTGGGTGGCTGGGCTTGGGAAGCTATACTATGATGAATACTTTTTGTAGTATGGAGAACTGAGAGCTTACGGGTAGAGACAGATAGGTTATAATATTATAAGAGGAAACAATGTTATGTTACCAATACTGTACTGTACAAAGAAACAATGTAATAATATAATATAAAGACACCTGTTACATTATTGTACAAAAA
>NW_024714394.1:0-52347 GCF_018991925.1 Homarus americanus
GTGGTCTTTGGGGTGTGATGTCCTGGTAGTGTGGTGGTGTATTGTTCCTGGTGTTGTGGTGTGTAGTGGTCCTGGTGGTGTGGTGTCCTGGTGGTGTGGTGGTATAGGGTCCTGGTGTTGTGGTAGTGTGTAGTGGTCCTGGTGGTATGGTGGTCTTGGGGTGATGGTCCTGGTAGTGTGGTGGTGTATTGTTCCTGGTGTTGTGGTGTGTAGTGGTCCTGGTGGTGTGGTGGTCTTGGGGGTATGATGGTCCTGGTAGTGTGGTGGTGTATTGTTCCTGGTGTTGTGGTAGTGTAGTGGTCCTGGTGGTGTGATGGTCCTGGTGGTGTGGTGGTGTATTGTTCCTGGTGTTGTGGTAGTGTAATGGTCCTGGTGGTATGGTGGTCTTGGGGTGTGATGGTCCTGGTGGTGTGGTGGTTTGTTCCTGGTGTTGTGGTAGTGTAGTGGTCCTGGTGGTATGGTGGTCTTGGGGGTGTGATGGTCCTAGTGTGGTGGTGTATTGTTCCTGGTGTTGTGGGTAGTGTAGTGGTCTTGGTGGTGGTGGTCCTGGTGGTGTGGTGGGTGTAGTGGTCCTGGTGGTGTGGTGGTCCTGGTGGTATGGTGGTGGTCCTGGTAGCGTGGTGGTGTGGTCCTGGTGGTGTGATGTTCCTGGTGGTGTGGTGGTTCTGGTGGTGTGGTGGTGTAGTGGTGCTGGTGATGTGGTGGTGTAGTGGTCCTGGTGGTTTGGTGGTCCTGGTAATGTGGTGGTCCTGGTGGTTTGGTGGTCCTGGTGGTGTGGTGGTCTTGTGGTCCTGGTGGTGTGGTGTTCCTGGTGATGTGGTGGTCCTGGTGGTGTGGTGGTCCAGGTGGTGCGGTGGGTGTGGTGGTCCAGGTGGTGTGGTGGTGTGTGGTCTGTTGGTCCTGGTGGTGTGGTGTTCGTGTGGTGATGTGGTGGTCCTGGTGGTGTGGGTGGTGTGGTGGTCCAGGTGGTGTGGTGGTGTGGTGGTCCAGGTGGTCTGGTGGTGTGAGTGGTCTCAGTGGTGTATTGTCTCTGGTGGTGTGGTGGTCCTGGAGGTGTGGTGGTCCTGGTGGTGGTGGTGTGTGGTCCTGGTGGTGGTGGTGTGGGTGGTCTGTTGGTCCTGGTGGTGTGTTCCTGGTGATGTGGTGGTCCTGGTGGTGTGGTGGTGTGGGTGGTCCTGGTGGTGTGGTGGGTGGTGGTTTGTTGGTCCTGGTGGTGTGGTGTTCCTGGTGATGTGGTGTCCTGTGGTGTGGTGGTGTGTGGTGGTCCAGGTGGTGGTGTGGTGGTCCAGGTGGTCTGGTGGTGTAGTGGTCCTGGTGGTGTGGTGGTGTGTGGTGGTCTTGTTGGTCCTGGTGGTGGTGTTCCTGGTGATGTGGTGTCCTGGTGGTGTGGTGGTGTGGTGGTCCAGGTGGTGTGGTGGTGTGGTGGTCCAGGTTGTCTGGTGGTGTAGTGGTCCTAGTGGTGTGTTTGTTTCTGGTGGTGTGGTGGTCCTGGAGGTATGGTGGTCCTGTGGTGTGGTGCTGTCGGGTCCAGGTGGTGTGTGGTGGTGTATGTTCCTGGTGGTGTGGTGGTCCTGGTGGTGTAGTGGTCCTGGTGGTGTGGTGGTCCTGGTGGTATGGTGGTGGTCCTGGTAGTGTGGTGGTGTAGTGGTCCTGGTGGTGTGATGTTCCTGGTGGTGTAGTGGTCCTGTGGTGTGGTGTTCTGGTGGTGTAGTGGTCCTGGTGGTGTGTGGTGGTCCTGGTGGTGTGGTGGTCCTGGTGGTATGGTGGTGTAGTGGTCCTGGTGGTGTGATGTTCCTGGTGGTGTGGTGGTTCTGTGGTGTGGTGGCGCGGTGTTTTGGTGATGTGGTAGTGGTCCTGGTGGTGTGGTGGTCCTGGTGATGTGGTGGTCCTGGTGGTTTGGTGGTGTAGTGTTGCTGGTGGTATGGTGGTCTTGTTGGTCTTGGTGGTGTGGTGGTGTGTTGGTCCTGGTGGTGTGGTGGTCCTGGTGTGGTGGTCTTGGTGGCGTGGTGGTGTGGTGGTCCAGGTGGTGTGGTGGTACTGGATGTGTAGTGGTCTGGTGGTGTGGTGGTCCTGGTGGTGTGGTGGTCCTGGTGGTGTGGTGGGGTCTGGTGGTGTGGTGGTCCTGGTGTAGTGGTCGGGTGGTGTGGTCCAGTGGTGTGGGTGGGCTCTGGTGGGTGTGGTGGTCCTGGTGGTTGTGGTGGTCCTGGTGGTGTGGTGGTGTAGTGGTCTGGTGGTGTGGTGGTCCTGGTGGTGTGGTGGTCCTGGTGGTGTGGTGGTCCTGGTGTAGTGGTCCGGTGGTGTTGTAGTCCGGTGGTGTGGTGGTCCTGGTGGTGTGGTGGTCCTGGTGGTGTGGTGGTTCCTGGTGGTGTGGTGATGTGGTGGTTCTGGTGGTGTGGTGGTGTAGTGGTCCTGGTGGTATGGTGGTTCAGCAGTTGGTGTTGGTGGTGTGGTGTCCTGGTGTGATGTTCCTGGTGGGTGGTGGTTCTCGTGGTATGGTGGTGTAGTGGTCCTTGTTGGTGTGATGGTCCTGGTGGTGTGGTGGTCCTGGTGGTGTGGTGGTGTAGTCCTGGTGTTGTGTGGTGGTGTAGTGGTCCTGGTGGTGTGATGGTGCTGGTGGTGTGGTGGTGTGGTGGTCCTGGTGGTGTGGTGGTGGTGGTCTGGTGGTGTGGTGGTCTGGTGGTGTGGTGGTGTAGTGGTCCTGGTGGTGTGGTGTGGTGTGTGGTGGTCCTGGTGGTGTGGTGGTCCTTGTGGTGTGGTGGTGTGTTTTCCTGGTGTTGTGGTGGTTTAGTGGTCCTGGTGGTGTGATGGTCCTGGTGGTGTGTGGTGGTGTAGTGGTCCTGGTGGTGTGGTGGTGTAGTGGTCCTGGTGGCATGCTGGTGTGGTGGTCCTGGTGGTATGGTGGTCTGGTGGTGTGGTGGTGTGGTGGTCCTGGTGGTGTGATGTCTCTGGTGGTGTGGTGGTTCTGGTGGTGTGGTGGTTCTGGTGATGTGGTGGTCTGGTGGTTTGGTGGGGTATGGTGGTGTGTGGTGGTCTTGTTGTTGGTCTTGGTGGTGTGGTGGTGTGTTGGTCCTGGTGGTGTGGTGTTCCTGGTGATGTGGTGGTCCTGGTGGTGTGTGGTGGTGTGGTGGTCCTGGTGGTGTGGTGTTCTGGTGATGTGGTGGTCCTGGTGGTGTGGTGGTGTGGTGGTCCTGGTGGTGTGGGTGGTGTGGTGGTCCTGTGGTGTGGTGGTCCTGGTGGTGTTGGTGGTGTGGTGGTCCTGGTGGTGTGTGTTTCTGGTGGTGTGGTGGTCCTGGGTATGGTGGTCCTGGTGGTGTGGTGCTGTCGTGGTCAGGTGGTGCGTGGTGTGTATGTTCCTGGTGGTGTGGTGGTCCTGGTGGTGTATGTGGTCCTGGTGGTGTGGTGGTGTAGTGGTCTGGTGGTGTGATGGTCCTGGTGGTGTGGTGGATTGTTCTGGTGTTGTGGTGGTGTAGTGGTCCTGTGTGTGGTGGTGTGGTGCCTGGTGGTGTGGTGGTTCTGTTGGAGGGGTTGTTCAAAAAGCACCGCAGCAGTCGGTGTGGTGCTTTTGAAGATTAGTAGGGTCACTACCTAATAACCTGACTACTGTATTGTGATCTGTTCTCACCCTCCCCTACAGTATATTTGCCTTGTTTTGTACTTCTCCTTAGTCTGTACTCACCCCTGAAGATGTGAATTACACGAAAGCGTGGGAACTTCGTGTTTTTTTCCTTGTGGTTATTAGTATATATATATATATATATATATATATATATATATATATATATATATATATATATATATATATATATATATATATATATATATATATATATATATATATATATATATATATATATATATATATATATATATATATATATATATATATAAGTAGAGTATCATACGAAAACTTCAAGTTATGAATACATTGAAGGCTCCTTGATATATGAGCTCTGTTCACCACTTGTTATGGTGTTCATTCGAACCAATTTCCTATTGTATTTTGATATACGAATGGATACTCCTATCACTAAGTTTTTTCTCTCGTCAGGAGCATATTCATATCAATATCCTTCCCATCTTTGATCGTTCGAATCAAAGTGCTCCGTTGCCAGTTCCACTGTGTGGTGTTGGTAGGAGGTTGCAGTGACCGTTCGTCCAGGAGGGTATAACAGGCTACGCACCATTCACCGCCAGTGTACCACGAACTTCTGAACGAAACTGTACACCCCTTTACTAGTGCGTTTACAGGGGCCTCGTCGGTTTTGCGCGCGGCAGCCCTGTGTTTGGCTTCATTCGACAGAAGGAAATTCGCATTAGTAACATACTATGGAATCAAAGTAAAACATTATTAAATCAAATATCTCAATGTAATGATTTGTTGATTGTTTATATGACGAGCCCCTGTAAACGCGCTCGTGAAGGACTGTACATACAAAAATATCGAAATTAATCCTGATATGTCAAAATCAACTTAAGCAAAGAGTGGACGATTCTTTCCCCGATAGTATATAAGATTGTTGATAAGCTCCTTACATCCACTTATCTTATATTAGGTGTGAAGTAATCCATCTTATCTTCCTAATGACCACATATTCTCAAAGTTCCATAGGTTAGGTTTCTCTATAGATACACGGGTGATCGAACTCCTCTGTATAACATTACATACATACAGAAATAATATCCGATGCAATTATGAGCTGTAGTATATATTTGTTTAGTCCTGTAATGTTAGAGGAACATGTAATATAATACTAATGTCTGTTGACAGTTTATTGTGACAGTTTATATCAAGGTTTATCATTCAGTTATGGCTCATGTGAGTAATAAAATTAGTGTTTATAAGAAAAATATAGTGTTTGTCTAGGATTATAGATCAAGTTTGTCCTTAATGGTTTATACCAAAATCTAAAAGTCACTAAGTTATAATTAAAAATGGACTCTAGGTGTCTGATGATGTTAGAATCTATGGAATACTTAGTTGACACATGACGTATTGTTTTCATTATATTTTAGTGAAACATAAACTTGTTTTTAATTTTTGTTGTTGTTGTTTATTTTTTTCTTATTTATGGCAATTGTATCATCCTCGTAGGTTCCTAGGCTTGGAATACTATTGTTGACTTGACTTTTTATCCATTCTAGTGATTCCCTGCAGCTCAGGGTGTTGTGAATCAACTCGAGACCCGAAATAATGTTTACCTGGGTCTTACCTGATAGTCTGGCTCAAGCTTCAAAGAGCCATAAACTTTAGCCACAATTATCAACTACGTGCTCCTGGGAGCCTCAAGCCTAGACACGATAGTCTCCGGAGTCTCCGCCTGGTTCCGGGCTTTGACACGATAGCTCCCTGGAGCCTCTGGCCAAGACACGACAGCCCCCGGAGCCTTCAAGCCTATACACGATAGCTCCCGAGTCTTGGCCGATATGATATTCTCCGGGACCCTCCAAGCCTAGACACGATAGCCTCCGGAGCCTAAGCCTAGACACGATAGCCTCCGGGGAGCCCCAAGCCTAGACACGATAGCCTCCGGGAGCCTCCAAGCCCAGACACAATAGCCTCCGAGATCGTGCCCTCACTTCCGCCGCCGCCAGATTACGATATCCGGGGAGTTTTGGCGGCCATAATAGCGTACTCAGTCAGCGGTGATGGGGGCGGACTTTAATGTGAATATATCGCCGCCAGCCCGAGTGATGGTGTCGAAAACACGCCTACCGGAACCTGAATATATATGCTTGTCTCATGCTGAATGCCTGTATCTATTTTTTATTAATGCCCATATCTTCAATACCCGCTTATATGCCCATTTCTTCTGAATACCAGCCTCTGTACCCATCCTTCTGAAATACTTCGCCCTAGGCGCCCATCTCTTTCTGAAATAGCTGCCCTTGTTGCATGCCCTTCTTCTTTAACACTGCTCCTTATTGTATGGTCATATCTTCAAATACCTGCCCCTTGTATGCCTATCTCTTTTCTAACACCTACTTTTGTATGCCCATCTCTTCGTCAATGCCTATTTCATCCCATTTCTATGCATACCTTCCTTCTGCAATCTTCTCACAAGCCTGTCTTTTCATCCCTCGTTCTGCGTATTAAAGAGAGCCAAACTTTACCCTTGCTGCTACTTAGCAACAGCTCCCGAGAGAGGCTGCTTCGGTGAGGCTCTTAAAATATTCACAGAACCTAGAGTACAGAATCCTTTACTGTATCAAGGCACCTGTGAGGCGAGGAACATTACAGTATATACGCGGGCAACTGTACTATTTATACCTGCACTCTATACAGTATAAATATTCGATTCAGTGTACGTTATATGAAGATAATTTGAATACATATCTATGTATCTATCTAATATCGATCTCTCCGAGACTTTTGTGCCATTTAAAGGAATTTATTGTAGACTGTAAATATGTGAGAATCAATGAGATAGGCAGTAAATATAAGATGACCTACAGTATTATCTCCCAGTGAGTCAAGCCAGGAAATATTTATACGACTGTTGCTCATAAATCAGAATGACGTACTGTATTATATTTCTGTAATATAATGATCACAGAGTCGAATTAAAATGGCATCTCCTCTTATAAACGTTTAGGAGATAATTCTTATTGCCTAGCGTAAGGATAGTTAAAGTAAAATGGTCTTGCTACACCTCTCCTAGCGTTGTTCCGAAACCCATGACGAATAATTGTAAAGAGACAGAGAATCTTCGAGGTTCGAGTCTGAACGGGGAAATTTGCCCAAATTCTTCGTCATGGGTTTCAGAACATAAGGCACGGTAAGTGTAATGCTTGATTTCTTTGACTGTACTACAGTCACATCAAGAAGTCCGCGTCTCCCTTCCGAACGAGTCAGTATAGGAACTAAAAGAAGTATTGCAGCACCGGCAATGTTGGAATCTTGAACTACACACCTGTGAGTATTCTTGGTTATATTGTCCCTTACCTGAGGATGTTCTTACATTTCTCGAACATTCCGTTCTGAATGTAATAGTAAAATATATACAAACAGATGATTCTCTCTTTCCGGTGAAGATGTCATGTTATTGAAGTTCTCAGGGAAGAGTGCCATTAATAATACATATGAGAATTGGCCTTGGATCATTTTAACAATACAAATTTCAATATACTTTACATGCATATCAATAACATGTTTTACGTGACTCTGTATAACATAAAAAGTAATTATGATGTAATAAATACAGAGGCGCTTATTTTCAATTGAAATGCGCAATAAGAGCTCATGCACGAGGTACAACAAACAATATTGTAATAAATAGTCAAAGCAGATGCGACCCAAGTGACATCTTATCGTCCACCACCAGCTAAATCTCCCGGCGGCGGGAATTAAAGAACTGTTTCACGCCCTATGATTACTAAAAGATTGGATCACTTGTTTTAATATGAATTAACACATTTTAGTGTGGTGGTCTGACCTCACCCCACGAGTCGCGGACGCATGAGCTACCTGGTAATGCCATCAGCCTTAGGTGTAGTGAGAGGTGCACCGGCGCAAAACTGACTGGATGATGGTGCAATAATAAATGCGCCTAGTGGAGTTATGGTCTTCGGTTTGTGCAGTGTGCAATGAATAGCACCTTCCATGACACCATCAAAATGGCACTTGACCATTAACTATATTAAACACAGACATCCCAATATATATACAGCAATCGCAACCAACTGGTTAATTCCTACCAAATAGGAGATTCCTTAACACCAGGATTCCTTCCTAGGCCTAAGTTAACGTGCTACTAATTATCAGATACCACTAGGGTATTGTAGATGACTGAACAAAGCACGTCTGTACTGGGTCGGGTGACACGTCCTACCTATAGCCTATACCAACGGTCACTAGGGAGAGTCTCTGGCCAGCATATGACAGGGTTGCCAGATGGTTTCAGTTGCTTATGGCCAAAAACACAGGAATAAAAGGCCAAAAAGGCCAAATGGTAAAATTGTCTTTAAAAACCTACATACTCTCCAAATTAAACTTAGAAACCTTTAAAAACAACAAAGTAAACACAAAACGTTGAAATATTTCTAAATAAATCAATTTAGCAATAATAGGCATAAGGTAAAAATAACTCACCTCAATCTTGTTACAGGAACATCGTTATGTCAACTTCTGTGCGCTTCGTGCAGTCTGTTGTGAGTGAAGTTGATGCACACCACTCTACCACCATACTAATAGAGAATATCAGACTTGAAGTTCGTTATCATTCGATCCGTTATACGCATATCTCACAAATAGATTGAATACCGAAGAGATGCGCTCGGATTCTAATAATTGCATCGAGAAGATTGATTTGCATTCTGTTTCTTGGTTTTGTTTTGATTGCAGTTACCAGAGAAAAATATTCGTTCAACATTAGCATTGCTTGCTGGTGTGACTAGGCAATTAAGTGCATAAGCTGCCAATTCCTTGAAGTTTTATGATGATAGACACCAAGCCAAATTTGGTTGTGTCATCTGGAATTTCATTGTTTTCAAACACTTTTCTAGTCTCCAATCTGTTACAGTAATTCCCGATATTGTTGTTCTATTTCATCTGAATTATTTTTAGCTAAATGCAACATAGGTAAATCTGAAAATCACCTTTAGCTGTTTGGTTTAATACCTTCGAAGGATTAAGTAATGAAAGATTTTTAATGCTTCAGCTGCATTGCACAATCTGGAACGCACTTGATCGATGGCCTCAACATTAAATATACGGCATCTTCTTTTAACATCAAGGACTTTTGCTTTTCTTCTTTAACTTGTTGTCTCCTTGAACTCCTTAGATGACTAGTAACTTGCTGAAATTTGGCTCCAAAATCAATGCCTTAAAAAATGGCCAAATTTTGGGCCAAATTTTGAATATGGCTAAATCGATATTTTGGTAGCCAAATACCTTCTAAAAAGGCCAATCTGGCAACCCTGGCATATGAGTGAGGAGCGTCTTAGATCACGTGACCCAGGACAGTTGCCAAATAGTCTTATAACTAATTAATACTACTCTTGGTTTGACTTAACAGAGTAACACAAATGATGCATATTAATGACATACATAGATAAACAATTAACCTAAGTAACTAAGAACAACAATAAGATAATAGTAAAATTAACAAGTTATTAATAGCTTGTGTGGAGTGGAGGCGCAAACAGACACCACACGACATCTTTGTTGTATGGGTTATGGGCACATGACACTAGTGAAGTATTATTTGTATATTGAGGTCCGCGTGCATTTGGATTTATTAGATACTGTGTATATTGTTTTCTACTGTATTAGTCTCAGCAATGTTTTTTTAATAAATTAAGCTTTATCTCACATTAGTGATTTGTTTATAAACGCCAGGCGAATAGCTCCATCTGTTGGGATACTCCTAACTATACTAGGCGCCGTGTTGTATAACTCGTGGTAAGAAGCTCCATCTATGGGTTGGAAATCAAAACTGAATCAGAGGAATCACAGGGTTCAGCAATTCATTCTGATTGCCGAGGTCACAGACTTTTGAGGTGATCATACATGTAAAATGTTCGTCCCAAAGGTGTTCTTATTACAAAGATACCGGCCTTCAAACACATATAGTCAACCAGTATTCCTGGTGAGCGCTTGAGACTACAAACTCTTAACGAACACTTGCTTTTAGCGACTGAATGCTCCCGCTGAGTGAACGCAGTGTTCGGCTAATTTATGACCTTGGCATACGAACGGACCTTGAGAGAAGACTTGACAAACGAATGTGTCTTGGGAACATGACTCCAGATGACCTCACTAACTATGACTGACACCTACCACGCCTCTATCCGTCTGAAGTAACCACCACCACTACCAGCCCACCATCACCAGGCCAACCACCCGCAACCACTAGGCCAACCAGCCCATCACCACCAGGCCAACCAGCCCACCACTACCAGGCCAACCAACTAGGCCAAACAGCCCACCACTACCAGGCCAACCAACCAATCACCACCAGGCCAACCAGCCCACCGCCACCAGGCCAATCACCACCAGGCTAACCATAGGGAAAAATAATTTAGGGGGTGAACTGGCTAAATTGAAAATCTGAGTAATTTAGCAATTTATTGTAGTTCTTTTACATGCAAAACAATATTCTGGCATAAATATTTTTTTTATAATAAGTCCTACCACATCAAAATGGATTTTAAATGTACATATTTGTGAATTTATAACATAAACCAGCGTCGCAGTACATTGCTTCCAAGTTTCAAATTATTATATTTTATTATCCGTAGTCTTCATTTGAAAGTAAATCAATGCCTTCATACTTTTTGCTTTGGTTTCTTGTCATCAGTCTGCTTTGCTATTTGGTGCTTTTGATGTAACCTTCGCCTCTCGTGGCTGTAAACATGGCCCGCTGCTTCTGTGACCATTTTCACACATCTTCCACACTTTGGAGTGTGGGAAGGCCACCGGCACCCGTACTGAGTCTTTAAGGTTTCTCAATTTGGCCAGTTAGACTTTGGGTTGTCAATGTAGGCTCTAAGACTCAAACCCGCCGTTCAATTCTGGGACAATTTGGTGGCATTGATTGCTATTATTGGGGGAACTTTTTTCTTGAATGGAAACGAACAGCCTCCCCAACTGGTCGTCATCTATTGAAGCGTTCTCTAATCTTTAGAATGACTTTGCCAGCCTCGGTTCGGAGATTGGCACATTGACCGCGTGCCATTGCTTGCAAAACTGCTTCTGGATCGAGCATACCATGACCTTCTTGCCAGGTAAATATGAGGTCCCCTACCACCTTCCTCTGTGTTCTACTAGCTTCAATTGAAACAAAAGGTGATTGGGGCCATCCACCCACATAGGATTGTTTCTCACACTAAAACCACTGGGGAAGATGAACCCAATAACAAATTCAACAATTGCCTCAAATTTTCAGCACTTTTGCTCCTTCAATCTGTGCTTGAAATCCAAAATTTGCAGAAAACGAAGAGCTGTAGTTAAACTTCTTCAACGGCTGTGACTTCCGACAGGTCCATCTCCAAGAGAGCCAATGATCGAGGCATTTCTTCCCGGATCTTATTGCTTAAAGAATACGATAAGATAGATCGATCTTGTGCTGAGATCTTTGATGACTCCTTCTCAGACAACGCCGGAAGGAGGGCTACCAACTCGACCCGAAAAGGCTGTATTTATTTCAGAAGTTTGTAAGCTCATCCAGCATGATGCCAAGGGGACCTGGACCAATTTGTTGTTGTTTCTTAGGACCATCAAGTTCTGCGGATGAGATGACGAAGAGGGTAGCTCGCTCAGCAAATCACACAATCCAAACAAGTCTTCTTCCCTAGTTTTTTCTAAATAAAAGCTGGCTACACCTCCTGCCATCCGGTGTTCACGTAGCTGAATCTCCACTCAACAGCCTGCAGTGAATCAAGCAAGTCCTCTCTCCCGAACCCAACATAAAATATGATCAGCAATGACCTCTTGCATGTTTTCTTTTTCCTTCTACTTAAGTTTCGGGGAGCAGCGAAACAAACTGACTCACCAGAAGCTCAGAAACAGACAGAGTAGGGTGTTCTTCTTGATGAGACCTGAAACTTTCTGTTCACCCTCTACTTCTAGCAAAAAACTTTTGTGTCATCTATTCTTCCATCAAACAAAAAAGGACAGAGAGCCCCCGCTTAAATCTTTTTTCATGCTGACCAGATATTTCAATATATTTTTTCTTTGAGTTCTTCTAATCTTTATTATGATCTATCACTAAAGATACATCCCTTCGCCGATGAGGCCTGTACCATATCCATGGTAATTTCTGCAGTCTGTCCAGCATGGTGGCGAATAGCCAGCCAATGTTTCGAAATATTTCTTGTGTTGTATTTCATTTTTCGTAAAGGTTCAGATGGCTCTTGAACTATCATCTGATGTTGCTTCCTGTCTATCAGAAGAACTTATCAAAGAAGTGATAAACATCTTGACACAGCCTCTTCCTCTTGACGGCTTTCAATTTCATTTTCTTTGTTCCTCTGATTTGTTCTTTCACATTAGCAATCTTGCTTCTTTGTTTCTGAACACCTGGTTGAACTCCATTTGCATACTTCCTTGGCCTTCTGCCCTTTTGTCCTCTGTGCCTTTTTATAAATTCAAGTTTGAAAACAGGATCTTTTTCACGAGGACAACCACAACAATGTGGGAATTATTTCTTTTCTCTTACCTGAGTGAGAACACAGTTGATTCAGAACACAATTGTATGAGCACTTGCAGGCTTAAATGTCAAACAGAGTATCAAGTGTGTAGAAATTTATTTTTTCCTGGCCAAGTTTTTACCAAGGATACCAAACTGCTTTGTTAATTTTGTTAGTTTTATTTAACAGTCTGACACCGATTAATCACAGGTTTGGAAGGTAAGCATTAGCTAGTCCATTGATGAAGAGGGACTACTATGTCATTTATGAGTTTTTATCTGTATAGTTCCTTTTTCTGTCTCTTGTATTTTTTTTCGAAGGAGTAAATCTCTAATTAGCATGTCTCTCACTGCTGGAAGTTCTGATGGTGAAGCCCTACCAACTAGCAGGCCTGGCGGGAAGGACAACTTTGTCTTCTTAATTTTTTTGAGCATCTTCACATCATCTGACAACAGAAAAATTAATGTTTCATAATTCAATTGTTGCTTCAAAAAAATATCAATTTGTTTATCAAAATGTTGTAACAGAAATAACATAATAATTCTCTCTAGAACATAATAAGTTTATACAATGATATAAGTAACTGCGACAATCAATATGCCCTACTTACAATAATTAAAATGTAGAATCTGGTCTTGGTGCAGGAGAGGGTATGCAATGAGAGCAAAAACCACCGTCTATGAGATATATCTAGAAGGAGAGTGAGTTGGGCGTCTTATTCTCATTGCTTGCATAAGTCAAAACAAGAATTAAACTTGTCCCACACTTCTTTGGAGAGTCGTTTGTTCATGTCTTATGTTCTGGTATATTATTGTAATGTGCTTGAAGTAGAACCATAAAATACTCCATAATCCATATATGCTTACATGAGATTAGTTAATATCAAGTGAATAATTCTAATCAAGTCTCATTAATTTGTTGAAATACTGACATTTGGAAACTTTAAGGTATAATTGATGTAGGTGAGGGTTATTTCAATTCATTTTGCTTCACAATCAAGTTTAGACATGTAAGAGGCACAATATTTTGACTACCAAATTTTGATTTTTAACATGTTGATAAATTGACACACCCTACTAACCAGTCCACCCTTGAGTAGCAATGATGGTCATAATCTAACTGGTGAACTCAACTGTAGTGTTAAAATACACACCGAGGAAAACAGGGTTAGGCAGGGTGGTGGTGTGAAGGGCCAGAGTGAGCCTCGACGCACATTGAGGCTCAGACGACACAGGAGACACAGTGCAGGGCAGCGCTAGTTATTTCTAGCCAGAGACCACAATAGAAAGCAGGGCAGCAGAGCAGGCAAGGCCTGTGTCGAGTTGCGCGGCAGTGGTTGAAACACAGTTTTGCCCGACACGTGGACGTGTCAGGTGTCTCAAGGGATAAAATTCATCGATTCTTGATATGGCAGAGGTACCTGTAGACGCTGTTTGACGTCTAGGGTACTCTATGACACCAGCCATCTGACTACATGAATACCAAGCTGAAAATGACATAATGGATCGTGTAGCTGAAACTCCTAACTAGAAGATGGTGAGTGTACAATATTGCTTACTGAAGCAACATTTCAAATCAGTATTAAAAGTAATTTCAACATGAAAGTAATTTACTTCATTATAACGTACATGACTCCCACGCAGCGAGACAGACTGCTGGACAATGTTCACACCACACCTGTGCTGTGCTGCCCGCTCTGTGTCTATCCCACTGCACTCTCACATCTCAATGTGCCCCAGCCTTAGGTGGGAGGGAGGCCGGGGAGGCAAGAAGGTGTGAGCCTACGTTGGGTGATGGTGGGCCAGGGCAGAAAAGGTGGTGTGATGGTGGGTCTGGGTAGGGGTAGGGGGAGGTGATGGTGGGTCGGGGACGGGGTGGTGGGCCTAGGTAGGGTGATGGTGGGCCGGGACAGAGAGAGATAGGGTGATGATGGGTTAGGGCAGGTAGAGATAAGGCAGTGATGAGCTGGGGTAGGTGGTGGTGGGGCCGGGACAGGGTGAGGGCAAGGTGGTGGTGGGCCGGGACAGGGAGGCAAGGTGGCGAGGGGCCAGGACAGGTGAGGAGCAAGGTGGTGGTGGGCCGGGACAGGTGACAAGGTGGTGGTGGGCCAGGACAAGGAGAGGCAAGGTGGTGGGCCGGGACAGGTAGAGGCAAGGTGGTGGTGGGCCGGGACAATGAGAGGCAAGGTGGTGGTGGGAGCAGGACAAGGGAGGCAAAGGTGGTGGTGGGCCAGGACAGGTAGAGGCAAGGTGGTGGTGGGGCGGGACAGGTAGAGGCAAGGTGGTGGTGGGCCAGGACAGGTAGAGGCAAGGTGGTGGTGGGGCGGGAGGGTAGATGGGTGGTGGGGCAGGACAGGTGAGGAGAACAGGTGGTGGTGGGCCGGGACAGGTAGGAGGCAAGGTGGTGGTGGGCCAGGACAGGTAGAGGCAGGGTGGTGGTGGGGCAGGAGGGGGTAGATGGTGGTGGGGCAGGAGAGGGTAGGTGGTGGTGAGGCGGGACAAGGGGACGCAAAGGTGTTGGTGGGGCGGGACAAGGAGGGGGCAAAGGTGGTGGTGGGGCAGGACAACGAGAGGCAAGGTGGTGGTGGGCCAGGACAGGTAGAGGCAAGGTGGTGGTGGGGCGGGACAACGAGAGGAGTGGTGGTGGGCCGGGACAGGTAGGGAGCAAAGGTGGTGGTGGGGCAGGAGAGGGGTAGATGGTGGTGGGGCAGGAGAGGTGGAGGTGGTGGTGGGGCGGGACAAGGAGACGCAAAGGTGGTGGTGGGGCAGGACAACGAGAGGGTAGAGTGGTGGTGGGGCAGGACAAGGAGAGCTGGTGGGGACCCAGGACAACAGAAGAGGCAAGGTGGTGGTGGGGCGGGACAACGAGAGGCAGGGTAGCGGGAGAAAACAATAGAGACTAATGACGAGGAGACAAGGGGCAAATAGGCGTCTCAGGGGCGGCATTGCCACCAACCACCCCGGGCGGAAGCGCCATCCAAGGCGGCTACATCACATAAGAGGTACACTTCACTCTGGTTTGTTAACCCGCACGAAACACTGCCCAGAATGATAATGGATCCCGATTTTCAAAGCTTCGTTCAAGGATTATTTATTCCTTGTGATGAAGATGTAAGAATACACAATACTGGTGAACTTAACCAAAACTTATTACGTCGTAAAGAACAACAAAATTATACAAATTCTACATACGCTCAGTCGCTCACGTATCACCAGTTTTGAGACAAAACGAAAATGAGGAATCTTTTGAATGAGATTCCTTACTTTCATTTTGTCCTCTGAGTGGTGGTAATTGAACGTCTCTGCTCACTTGGTCTCAGTGTAATTTTGATGCAGCTTTTGGACTTGACATTTGTTTTCCAATTATCCCTTTATATGGTTCTTGTGTCTCCTGATATGAGGAATATTAAGAAACTTGAAAATCATATCTATGGACAACAAAGTGAACAGAATGAACATAGTGTGTTGTTCGTGGGCAGTAAAATGTTAGAAAAAACATGGATTCGTTTTCTTTATTTTTCTTATTCGGTACTTTAGTTACGGCCAGGTGTCTAATGGGATGACCAAAGGCTTTATATTCCTGTTTCCAGAGATTATCATCGGCGGAATCTGCTTAGCAATCGCGACGAGAGCAGAGCCCTTGGCGAGCTGGTGGAATTGAGCCTTCAGATGTAAACATTACTTGTCACTTACAGTTTAGTGCGGCAGAAAAATTAGTCAAAATCAGGAAGAATAAGACCGGGTGTGCTCTTTTGGGGTTTTTCAAGGATGAAGAAAGGCAAGAGAATATAAGATGCAAAACATTTGAATTGTCGACGCTTTAGGGCTGCTGAAAGGCTTTATATGGCAAGGGCTGTTGTATGTGTCAGACGCGTGGATACTTTCAAAAGACACTGGAAAGAGTTTGGAGGCCTTTGAAATGTGGTATTAGAGGCGAATGTTAATAAGTTACACTGACAGAAAAACAGATGAAGTTCTAATGTTAGCAAAACTTCAAGAAAAATAATTGAAATGTAGAGAAAAATAAAATTAGATAATTTGTTCCTACAATTAGGAATGAGAGGATAATAACAATTATTAATGGGCAAAATTGAGGGTAGGAGGACCAAGAGAAAACAGAGACTGGGATGGATGAATTAAATTAAATCTTTGTTCCCAGAGAGAAACAAAACCTTGGAGGAAAAACTGCCGAGAACATTTAGAGTGGATTCCAACCCTTCGATATGAGGACGTTATTCTGATTGATTGATGGATGAAGAGCTTGCCACATGGTAGTCCTGTATGTAGAGCGCAAGTGTAAAGGCCTGGGACTTTGGGATAGAAATCCCTTACCAGACCAATCAGGCTCTTAATAAAGGAAAGTCAAGGACCATGGTTTTCTGAGGAATAGCAAACAACCGTTTGAGATTGACATCTCTTTACTATAAAAAATATAACACAAAACTCTGACACCACTCAACAAACATCAAATAATTACGGGAATCAAACAATTAATGGAGTCAATAGTTAATGGAGTTAATCAATTAATGGAAGCAAACAATTAAAGGGAGCAAACAATTAATGGGAGTCAGCAGTTAATAGAATCAGACAATTAATGGGAGTAAACAACTGAAAGAATCAAACAATGAACAGATATTTCCTACGGCAGAGGCCCTGGGGTAAGGTTCTGGAACAGGGTGATCCACACTCAGGGTAGGGAAGCGTCCATTCAACTGCACACTCGAGGGACGTCTTGAAATGGCAGAACACCGGGGCACAGACGGAATGAGATGAATTGACGGTCGTGGTATGGTAGTGGTAGATGACCAGAGAATTGACAGTCGATAAGTGAAGGTCTGGGGACACAGCCCACGAGTCCAGGACCTATGATGAGATAACAGCCAGAATTTGAGGAACAGCGGGGTAGCTAGATAGTGACTGTATGGCGGCTGGGTTGAATCTCCGGTGACCCAGATAGACGCTGCCGTTCTCACCTCTGTCCAACCGCCCCAAGTGTCGTCGGCACCAGCAAACGAGCGAGTTAGCAGCGGTAACCAGCAGGAAGATCGTTTCCGCCCTTACAGCAAGACAGCAGTTTACATGTCTTAGGCAGCTTATTTTCAGTGGAGGAAAAAATAATGAGGTATTATACGTAAATACTAAGAATCTAATGAGAAGTCAAAAGTAACATTAAACAAGCATATATTGAGATAAGTCAGTCTAATAGTAACCCGTGCCTGCCGCATGGGTGCTGAGCCATTAACTTTTCAATAATACAATAAATAACTTGGTAGACAGTATATCTATTTTCACAGATATGATGCATTTGATTTTATAGCTATTGGAAATTTGTGGTTAACTATTGGGTGCCTCAGTGCACTTAAAAATACCTAGTGTATGGTAACGCAAACCTGAAAAAGATGCTGAGAAACTTCAAGAAGTAAAATATATTTGATGGTTTTTAGGACCTCGGACCAACTTTTCAGTAAATTTCGTCTGTAAATATATACTGTAGGTAAACAAGTTTTATAGCGCCAAATATGGTTGGCATAGGAGCTATGAATTATGGGATTGAGCAGAGCAGTTATATATTGTAGGGGAACAAGGTTAGATGTCTGGCAAATTTCATCACTCAAATTAAGGTCAGTTTATAATCATAGAATGTTTTAGGGAGAAGAGGTTGGACTCTCTCTCTCTTTCTTTCTTTAAATTGAGATCTCGTACGTGTTTATTTAGGATGCATGACCAGTGTTTCCTCAGGAGGCCACTACATTTGCCCCCCCCCCCCCAGTGAGAGTTTGTTGAGTAGGCATTCCCCCCCGTTTTTCCTCCCAACACAAATTCTGGGAAGAAACAATTAAATAACCTAACCAGATGTACGCAGTTATAGGACTCGAATTCATGAGTTTGATTTTCAAAGATTCACAGATTAAATATCCTCCTTTCTTGTGATGGAAAAACAATGCATTTAGTTACGGTTGAGTCACTGGAATTTTGAGACCGATTTGTACCTTTCGTTGTGTTGTGTTTCAGTAAGTCACTTGGACGTGTTCTGACATCCCAGTCTGGAAAAAATGGCATAGGCTACTAGTAATCCACCGAGAGTTTGGCCATAGATTCAAAGAGTTTATTTAGAATATTAAGAAGCCCAGGTTTAGGTATGAAGTGGCTGTACATATATTTCTGTAAAGTTCCAGTATAAAAAAGTGGCGCCTTAACCTTAATTATAACTTATAACTTAATTATATATTATCGAGTGTAGTTTCAACCCCATTTTGGTCTTTGTATGGTAGTTTGAGTGAGCCTGTTAAGTACCTTCTCACATAACTGTGTACAGAGCTAGTTTAAGTTACTGATATAGTAACTTATATACTGTGGCATGTTGCCTTAACGTAGTTATAATATAATATAATTAGAATTTAATGAGAACTAGCTCCATGCACGTTGTCATGGAATCACTCACAGCATAGCCTTGGCCACTAAGTATTATACACAAAAACTCTAGTCAATTTCTACAGGAGGTAAATTCGTCAGCAATAGTCATCTACTTCCGATAATTCTTTGTGTAATGTTTTATGAATTGATGATGTGGAGAGTTTCTGTACCTTTATCTTCACTCCTACCTGTACGTGTACTCTTGTCTCTACCTGTACTTATATTAGTAGTAACTGCGATGGTGGTGATAGTGGTTATCATGGTGGGGGTATTGGTTATCGTGATGGTGGTTATTGTGGTGATGGATATTTAGGTGGTGGTGGTGGTTACTGTGGTGGTAGTGGTGGTGAAGGAGGTCAGAGATATTAGCCTGACTGTGGCCACACAAGGAGGCGCCTACTCCACCTCTTCACTAGACGGCGGCGCAGAGATTTTTACGGTATATAAATTATATCTTGAGGGCGGTTGTACGCTGTGCCCGGGTCGTAACTCAGAACAGGGGGAGGGTGGCCGAGAGGTCTATCTTGACCTTTAAGAAAAAAAAATCTTCCTCTCATTATGTCTTTGTTCAGATACGACATAAAGGCGATCTCACGCTATGGTAGTTAAACTCCAAAAACGAAGACTTTATCCAAGGTAACTAGTAGAATAAAATTTTAGAGGATTGTAAGGAGCTAGTATCGTCCCGGGGGAGACCAGGGGTGATGGTAGATTACCATGGGGAGGGGGGGTAATGGGACGAGACCAGGGGATAATAGGGAAATAACCAGGGGGTATCGGGAAAACCAGAGGGTATTGGGACGAGACCAGGGGTAATGGGACGAGACCAGGGGATAATGGGACGAGACCAGGGGATAATGGGACAAAACCAGGGGTGATGGGACGAGACCAGGGTGATGGGACGAGACCGGGGGATAATGGGACGAGACCAGGGATAATGGGACAAACCAGGGTGATGGGACGAGACCAGGGGGTAATGGGACGAGACCAGGGGTGATGGGACAAGACCGGGGATAATGGACAAACCATGGGTGATGGGACGAGACCAGGGGTAATGGGACGAGACCAGGGGGTAAGGGGACGAGACCGGGGATAATGGGACAAAACCAGGGGTGATGGGACGAGACCAGGGGGTAATGGGACGAGACCAGGGGGTAATGGGACGAGACCGGGGATAATGGGACAAAACCATGGGTGAGGGACGAGACCAGGGGGTAATGGGACGAGACCAGACCGGGGATAATGGGACAAAACCATGGGTGATGGGACGAGACCAGGGGTGATGGGACGAGACAGGGGTAATGGGATGAGACCGGGATAATGGGACAAACCAGGGGTGATGGGACGAGACCAGGGGGGATGGAGGACGAGACCAGGGGTGATGGGACAGAGACCAGGGGGTGATGGGACGAGACTGGGGGTGATGGGATGAGACCGGGGGATAATGGGACAAAACCAGGGGTGATGGGACCAGGGGGTGATGGGGGGGTGATGGGACGAGACCAGGGGGTGATGGGACGAGACCGGGGGTGGTGGGACGAGACCAGGGGATAATGGGACGAAACCAGGGGTGATGGGACGAGACCAGGGGGGTGATGGGACGAGACCAGGGGGTGATGGGACGAGACCAGGGGGTGATGGGACGAGACTGGGGGGTGATGGGACGAGACCGGGGGATAATGGGACGAAACCAGGGGTGATGGGACGAGACCAAAGGGGTAATAAGGGTTTCATATCTAACGGATTGTCCTCTCTAAGATAGTCCGTTAGATGGAGGTTTCACTGCATATAACGTACGAGAACCTTTGAGATGACGTGTCGAAGAGGAGAGGAGGGAGCCATCCTCAGCAGGAAAATCTTATTTGCTGAAACATTTATTGCGAGGCTTTTTACTCTTGATTAAGTGGCCGTAGAATGTCCGCGAGATGTTTCAAAGACATTGTTATGTTAATTGTGTAATGTTGTGTGAATGTTGTGTGAATGTTGTGTGAATCAGGAGTAGATGGTGCCATGTTGGGGCAAGGTAGTGAGTGGCAGGAGTAGATAGTGCCATGTACAGTAGTTAGTATTCTCGGAGAATGTTCGTACCGTACCGTGACGATGGCCGGGAGGCAGGGGGGGGAGGGAGGTAGGGAGTGAGTTCATGTGTGGTGGTGATGTCGGTGAGAAGAGTTTTGACACAAGGGAAAAGCTGTAATCTACACTTCAGCTGACGGTGAAACAAAGGCATAATTACAGACAGACAGACAAAATTTATAACAGCGCGGCGATGGCATTGCATGGTTGGGAATAAAAGTAAATTTTGTGTGACTCCACATCTCCTATGACAGGAGAAGAACACACACACGCACGCACGCACGCACGCACGCACGCACACACACACACACACACACAGAGCGGCAGCCATTGTCTCTCCGCCACGGATGGTGTTGTATTATTTCCCGTGAAACACTGGTTTAAAGAGTGCAGTTCACTTTCAGTCTGGCGGTACATTGTGTGGAAAGCAATTCGGTGGTGGTGTTTTGTATGGCGCTGCTGGGATGACGGAGTGGGGAGGTGGAGAAGCGGGGAGTGTGACCGGGGAGGAGCGCTGGAGGAGAAGTGAGGAGAGGAGCTGGAGGAAGGGGAGGAGAAAGAGTAAAGAAAGACAGGGATAAGAACAGGAAGGAGAGGTGTTAGTTTAGAGTGTCAAGAGAAAAAATAGGGAGAGGAAAGAGACGGAGCGAAACAGAGCTGAAACAAGAGGATAGTCTGCTCCTGCGGGTCCTCACCTCTCCTTTTACCGGAGTTGTTATCTATGCAGCAGACTGAACTACGTCCAAAATTCGGGCTATGCGGCCGGTAAGATTGTTATAATTATGTGTATTTTGGGTACAAAATAAAAAGCAAGGGTAAAGGTATTCATCGTTATTTCAATGTTTGTATCAACGTAGTGTTGTGAGCAGACATTCAGTGTGCTTCCCTTTGTGAAAACCAAGTACTGCTTAAAGCTCACCAAGACTCACGCCACAGAACTAGTGAAGGCTGATGTTTGTAAATTTGAACCAAATTTAGCTGAAATCGCTGATTACTGGCATTATACTGTAAGATTAAGGACCCTTGACCTAGAGCGTCTCCACAACACTCCAAGATCCACCTGGTGTGTCGGTGTTCAATTCAGCTTGCTGGTCCAGGCTTTGCTCTCCTTCATGATTATCATCTCAATTTTGCTCGTGACTGCTTACGGCACTTTTGTCACTCTTGTATTGTTGAGTAATCTTACCTGTCTTTGTCTTGAGTCCTTTATTATATAAATCCATTAAAGCTGTATACTGTAACTTCTGTGATCTGTTATAAATTAATGTTGAAGTTATTAAACAGGATTGATTCGTTGGACTCCCAGTTTTGTATTTTTGTATTCTGGGTGGTAGAATGTGGTAACCGGTCATAATCAACATTCTACATATCATCGTTTTCAGCTGATGTTCACATGATAGTTACGTTACTAAAGTCTCGCCATACCCTTCTGGCACCCACCCCATGCTTGTGTTCTTGAAGATCCGGTTGCAATCTTCATATTCTTAGGATGTGAAAACTTTGATAATGGGTGAAATATCTGTTAGAATACTTGCAGATAGTTGAGGTTTTTCTAAGTACATATTGTGATGACTGAAGCTTCTCTTTAAGAATACTTTGAAAAGACTGAAGCTTCTCTTTAAGAATACTTGAAGTGACTGAAACTTCTCTTTAAGAATACTTGAAGTGACTGAAACTTCTCGTTAGGAATACTTTGAGATGACTGAAGCTTCTCTTTAAGAATACTTTGAGATGACTAAAACATCTTCCTGTGCAGGACAGTGATGGCTGAGGTATGTCTCCAGTCACTTTATATACGGAGTAAACTTGGTCTCTTCGCCTCCCTCCAGCATATGCTTCTTTTAGTGCCCATAAATTAAGTTGCAGCTCATTCATTATTTTTCTTGCCCATCCTTTCACCCGCCAAAATTCCACAGCCGCTCATCCGCGTCTTCCTATAAATCGTGTCCGCCATTGACTTCCTCTTCCACCGACTTGCTTCTTAACGGGATTACATAAATGTGTGCACCACCGACTCCATAACTCTTTCCGTGCCAGAGACTCTCAGAGCTGTTTCTTAGCGGTTCTTGTGCCTCCGTCTCTTTGCTGGCAGCGGAGGTATTAAGTTCTCGGGTCGGCCATGGAGCTATTCCTTCCGTCCTTCCGTTTGTCTGTACGTCCGTCCGTCCGTGATACAACAGGGGTTCCCGAGCATTTTCTTCGCAATTAATGTCTCGATTAATTTTATATTGCTACCGAGTGTTTATCCCACGGTGTCCCAGCCCTGATGCGTGTGTCGTTATGGTCCGTCAATTCTTTTGGATGGGGAATTACTATATTATACGGTACTTCCGGGTTGTGCATCAGTCCGTGGTACACAGTGGTTCCCGAGCACTAACTTCTCAACTGATGGCTCGACTGTCTTCATATTACAGTTGTCAGTCTTATCTTACGCATGATTAGTGTGTGGTTATAGAACTATGATTTATGAAGATTCCTGTTATCTAATTAGCTGCGAGATTTCCTGTTGATATCCTTGAAACCATCCGTAAACTCACCCCAAATTCCCTCCGAAGTGATCTGCATTAGGTCGTAGTCTAACATATTTCCTTTAACTTTTACATGTAGGTATAGCGTGTTATACTACAAGACAATGTTACTCTCTCTAGTAATGACCCTTAACACTATACTGTTCTAAATTACTGTATTACTAAATTACTACAGGTTGGTAGGGAAGCAGGGAGGAAATAGATTGAGTTAGGAAGGAATTGGGGAGAGGGGCAGGTTAGAATGAGTTAGGAAGGAGGGCGATAGGGAAGGGTTGGAGTGAATAGGGAGGGAGGGAGGGAGAGAAGGATTAGAGTGAGTTGGAAATGAGAAGGAAATTAATTAGTTGAAAGGCAAGGATTAGAATGTGTTAGAGATAAAACGAGGAAGGAGGAATGGAGTGAGAGATTAGAATGAGTTATGAGGGAGTGAAGGAGGGGGGGGGGGAGGGAGGGGTAGAAAACACAGAATGAGAGTTAAGCCTACTGGGAATAGGCCTATATGCTAAGTTCTGAACCAACACCACCAACAACAACAACACGTGAACACCAGGGTTAGGTTAGGTTAGGTTACGGTGAACTCCCTATACGATTCTTTATCATTTATTCCTGTAACTGTTTTATGATTATTTAACTTTTATTTGTATGTAACTCTTATTATAGTGTGTAATTATTATCAGACGGTGTTTCTCTGTTGTATGTCTCAGTATCTCTTATTGTTTGTTTCTCTTGGGTTATTTTCGTGTTTATCTAAATTTTGTCTATCACGTTCCTTATAATTATATGTCTCTTGTCGGACGTTCTTTACCATCGAGTACTGTACGTACAGGCTTAGGGTGCATTATTCTTACGTTCATTTACTCCTTATACGTTACTGCTCGAGATATTCCTCGGGTTAGTTCCTCTTATTCTGTACTTAAGCTGTGTATGGAAGTCTGTCGTGTTGTAGAGGATTAAGAATTGATTGGTTGATTGTGGTAATTACACCCCTGGAGACACAGATGATTACGAAGCCTGAGTGGTGTTCATAAGAGGTCACTCTACAGGATGTCTTTTAATGATGTCTCTCTTGGTGATGATGATAATGGTGGTGTGGTGGTTCGGGGGGGGGGGTGACCTGAGGAAGACATTCACTTTGTTTTGACGTTGCCGGCAGTGTTGGTGATCAGTTTGTGTCCAGACAGTACTGTTTCTGAGAATATTTTGATAAAGAGACGATATTTTATGGGTGTCGACAAAAACAAAAGTGTGTTGGTAAAAATCCAAATTTGTCGGCAAAAGTTTAAGCGTATTGCCACCGACACTTAAATGGCGCTATAATAGACCAGGTTTATTGAGGTTTTATTACCTAATAAAGTCTTACCGTATACGAGGGCGCCACTTAACCTATGACGGGGATCACTGCCCCTTCCTACACGTCATCACCTAAAGTCATTGTGAGCTTTCTGATAAATATGAGTTATGTTTTCTAACAGCCTCGTTTACTGCTTCGTCCATCACCTCGTCGTCACCTTCCTGTCGTTCCGTCGTTCCCCTTGTCGTGGTTCATTTCTTTACTCTCCCTTGTATACTGATTCGCGTTATTATTGTCCTTTCGGCTTTAGTCATTTTCCTTACCGACCCTTTTTTGTTCTGACTTCTTTTTACCTTTCTTGTTGTATCTCTTCTCTCCTCTTATTTATTTATTTACTTATTCTCTTTATAATTCATGTTGTATTTCCGTCCGTCTGTCTGTGTGCTGGAGAAGCTCATCATCAGATCTACTTGTCCAGTTGAAGTATAAATTGATGCTTCCTCTCATTCCATAGTTCAGTCAGACTGGGTAGACTGGGAGTGCCTCGGCCCTCGGGCGTGAACCAGTGAACCTTAAAACAGGATGCGAACGCTGTATCCGCTCAGCCACTACTCCTGCTAGACCTGAAAACTTACTAGTTCTAATGAATTATGAATAATTAATTGTGAATAGTAAATAACATAGCCATATATCACAGCTAAGTTACTGATAAAACAAGAATAATTTACCCATAAATCCTAAATAACTTTCCCTAAATCCTAAAAAATTAACCCTAATTCCTAAATAACTTGCCCATTAATCTTGAATTACTTCCCCATAAATTCCAAATAAGTTACCTGTACGTACAATATATAACATACTCAGGATATAGCTAATGTTACGTGCGGTGTTGGTGTACTGTGAACTTCGTAAGATGATCTGTAATGGTCGTGATAAGACAGTAGAAACACGCCGTGGTGGTCGTGTGGTGGAGGACGCGACACTCAGATATATACATATAAGTGTTTGTGTGTAAATCGGTACTGCATATACAAAGAAAGATAGAGAGAAAGAAATAAATTTTTCAAATACGTTAATTCATTTTAAGAACATCCAGATAAAGTACAAACATTACCACTGGTCGGTCGTGAGGTGGAGTCCCTGGGAGGCAGGTGGAGGTAGCAGGCTCCTCCATCACACAACCACCACAGCTCAGTCTATCACAGACGAGTTCCTTAATTTTCCCTTTTAATGAAGGTAAGAGAACTCTACTTGCTGTACTGTAAAATCTGAAAATTTTCAAACCATTTTGACCACAGTCTTCACCCAGGATAGTTAACGGAAGTCCCATCTTCTGATACACTGGGAAGCGTGGTTCTAGTCATCTTATAAGTTCTTTTTATAATTAAAGATAGTTAAATATCAGAGAACTCACCTTATGCCAGTAGATCCTGGCTGCAATTTCCGATGTTATTTTGACTACTTGCTTTTTACAAGTAGAAGACACAATTTTAACAAGTTTTAAGACTGGTGGCCTAGAGCGGCAGTGTACAGTAGTGTGGTGGGTGAGGCTTCTCCGGCCCGCCGTCGTCCTCAGCTCAGCTTGGACGCCTTCCAGCAGCAACTCGGGCGATCCATACCTACTGGATTTATTATCCCGCATGCAGCAAACCCTCGACTGATGGCCCGCTTAACTGAAACCTAGTGATCGGGAGAGAGATGTGTGTGGGGGTGTATGTTGCTGGTCTCGGTGCTGGCGGCTCACTGGGTAAGGCAAATCTTGAATCTTGATAGCTTGGAATTAACGGGGGGGGGTAAGAATAATAACTGGGGTGGGTGGGAGGGGATATATGTACCGTATCAGGAAATGGTAAGTGTGTAAGAGAGGTGCTCCTCTGCCACTTAAAGAGGATAAATAGAGCCTAAATAGAACAGTAGAACAGTCTGATATGTTTTATGCGCCAATTTGTAAGCTTGTAGTGGCCTTACTTTCCTGCAGTAACGTTTGGACTTCTCTAGTTCACTAAATACACTAACATTAATATTACGCATCATAAATGATGTCTTAAATTCACAAAAGTTCTTTGTCAATCGTAACTGACCACCAACTTGTATGGTGAAATCATACCTGATTTTAAATACAATTTGATTTAGATGCTACTTAGATATTTCAATATTAAGGCATCACAGTTTCAGTTGCACTCATTTACGGTAGAGCAACAATCACTTGAGTTAATTGGCTAAAAGGCTAAAATGATTTGTTCGTGTGTAGTCGGTCGCCTCCTGTCCTAACGATCACTGCTTCTCATCCGGGGCACCCACAGTTTACCCAGCAGCTTTTATAGCTGGAGAAGTGAAGGCAATGGGATGTAGTTTCGGTCAAGCTACTTCCTTGGTATACAGTTTATATTATTGACAATGACGAAAACGAATATTTACGTTATATTCCATGCATCGAGGTTAATCACCAAGGTCAAAGTATGCCTCCTGCACCCTCCCCCTCTACAACAAGAAAAAAAATCCAACAACAGTCTGCAGGTGCAACCATAACTTACCACTATACTCTAACTTACATCATAAAATGTCTGCAAACCTGAAAGGTGTTGTGGGGAATTCACATATTCTGCATCAATACATATTTCAGTGAACCTTCATAGACTTACTAAGAAAGAAGGTTTTCATGGTGCTGAGGAAGGGTAGTGAGGACCGTGAGGTTCACCGACTCTGCCACTTGTCACCACCGAGGGCTAAGGAGGCAGTGTTTATTGGCACCCTCGCTTTAAGGCTCCGGGAGGTCGGAAAGTAGATTAAGTTTAAAGATTTTCAGTTGGATGAGCTAACACATAATAGGGAAGACAGAAAGGCAGCTCCTCGTTCTGAAAATAATTTAAGAAAAGAGTCTGTTGCCAAGATATCATGCGACCATTGAGAGTCAACGCGATGATCTAGGGCGGACAACCTCGGTGATCGATGGCTACTAAATCACTGTCATGTGTTGACTTCTCATGACCTGCCCATCATATGGCCCCAAGTGTCAACACTGTCGCTCTTCTATGTTGACTCTACATATTCTGCCTCACGTTGCGACACTGCAAACGGTGATAGTGGCACCTCTGATGTGAGATTAAGTGAGGCGGCTGTTTGACACTTGTGGCACCTCAGAGTTAAAGTGACATTAATCACAGGGTCATGATCTTGGCCGCTTTGCACGGAGGACACAACCGGGGGGGGGGGGAGGAGGTAGCTTCTCTGAGTCAGGTGGCGAGTGAGACCAGACATTAAGGTTGTTGGTCATAGTGTTGTGTGTGGGGGTTCCGAGCATCGCGTGCTTACAAGTCACCAGATGTTTGTGTTTAGGGGCACCTGGGTGTTCGTGTTTAGTAAGTCCCTGGATGTTTGTGTTTACATAGGCTATTTAATGTTTGTGCTTCCAAAGTTCCTTGATGTTCAACATCATCGGGTAGGCCGAGAGCTGGAATAATTACTCCGCATTGAATGTGTACATTACCTTCACACTACAGTTACTGTTGTATATATGTGATCCTAACAAGCATCTGTGATCTTATAACTTCATCAAGTAAGTTCAGTGACGTATATAAAAAAAAATCTCCGATGAAGTTTTAAATAGTGAACTGCAAATAACAAAAATAATATTACAGTATTTTGATTCGCATAGTGATGTAAGACTTGCGGCGCAAAAGAGCAGTCCTAATTAGGTTTTCACGCCACCACAACTTCAAAGTGACTGATTAGAACTGCAATGACGGACTTGTTCGAAAAATTGCATTTGCTTGTTAGTGGGTTTTTTGCGTAGGAAAAAATATATACAAGAATAGCTTGTACCTGATGTACTGTTGAGCTATTTGTATTATTTCCCAAATTGTAAATATTGTTTTTGAAACTAAATGTGACGTCACTGAGTCACGTAGACATAATATAATAAAAGGGTCATTGGATACCATATTCCTTACATCTGTTATTTAAATAATTCTTAATGAATCCGTAAGTTTAGAATAGAAGCATTAATCTAGACAGCATTGATAAGCATAATCTTTATCTAGAAAGGTGATCAAAGAAATGTAGTGCACTGAGGGAAGTTATCTATTAATGGTGTGTAACATGACAGAGCTGGCACGAGTGTCACGCCTCTCACAGGCAGGTAATAATATTAATGGCGATAATTTGGAACATTTTAAGCTGTACGTTATGTATTGTAGAGTAATAAAAAATTCGTGCCCTGCAACTTTTAGATCTCCCTGTATTTATCTAAAAAAAATAATGAACTTACTTAGTTTTGCATTCGCTGCCCCCATGTCTCTATCTTCAGCTACAGGTTTTGATCTGTTTAGGGGGAACAAATTTCTTATTGTTACAAAACACGTTAACCCTTAGTGGGAGGTTTTCCTCTTATACAACTACAGCCTAAATGTTCATTAAAATGGATTGCTAACTAATTTAATGCATGATTTAGATTGTATGTATTATCTTAATCTTATAGACTAATGAACAGGGTTACTTTGCTTAGTATGGTAAATTTTGTGTAAAAAATTTTCACCTCTGGGCACGGGGTTAGTAGTCAGTCAGCTTACATTGATTTACCTGTGTACAGTTTATTAAAGATTCTTATACAGTGTAAGGTTTTCTGTATTTGTTATTTTTTTACTCGTAACATACTTGTAATATCACCAAAACCTGCAGACCCCAAGCATGATAGAAAAAGGGGCATGGCGGAAAATATTTGGGTAAGGGGCAATTTTCCATCCTCATCTTTCTTGACATTGATAAAAACATCTATTTTCACTGATAACAAACAATTAGTCTGTAAACTTGTGTGTGGTTATCAGCTGGTTATCTGTTCTGACCAACACCGACAAATGAATGACTTATATGTTGGCACTTGAGTCGACAACGCGGAGCTTTAGAGGGGCAGGGCGGAGCTTTTGAGGGACATGGCGGAGTTTCAGAGGGGCAGCTAACTTAGCCAAACTGTTACAAGGTATCGGAGACTATAGGAAGATAGCTCACTCCAATGGGCTAACGCATTCACCCTCTCCCCCCCTCCCAAGCAATGTGGCGCCGCCAAGCGGCCGGAAAGTAAACAAAATAAAAACCAGGCAAGGATTAATGGGAGGAAAACAATGAGTTCAGCGGAATCCCGTTTTCCTATTGTTTTGTTATTTTGTTTTAGCAGCGGCAATGGGACCCCAGTACTGTGCAGCTATTAAGTACTCTGTCAACTGCTCAGTGTTTCTCATAATGATAGAGAGAAATGTTAAGAACAGGAACGCCACTAAATTAAGAGTTTTAGGGATTCTGTTTATAAAACATTTGTTACGTGAATCTATACTGCACTTAATTAATCCTGTATCAGAGCAGCGTAAACACGATTTCTAGTTTGCTTAAGAAGCGTAAAGTATGCTGTAGTTTCAGCGACGTTGGCACTTTGCCGAATTAACAGAGATCATCAATTTCCGTTGGGCCTTACGATTTCATAATAATGCGATTAGGGTTCCAGGCAACAGTCGTAAACACCTGTGCGAGGTGATTCATTAACAGCTGCTCACGGCCACCACCAAGTTCAACTGACTGACTTATTAATAATACTCTTAAGTGTCTAGAATTCCTGGCAACAGTCACTGACAGCTCGTCGACTTGTTAACTAAGTGATCCAACTTCACCTCCCAGCTACCTCCTTCACCTCCCAGCCTCCTCCTTCACCTCCCAGTCTGCTACTTCACCTCCCAGCATCATCCTTCACCTCCCAGCATCATCCCTCACCTCCCAGCCTCCTTCACCTCCCAGCCTCCTCACCTCACCTCCCAGCCTTCTCCTTCACCTCCCAGCCTTCCTCCTCCAGCCTCCTCCTTCACCTCCCAGTCTGCTACTTCACCTCCCAGCATCATCCTTCACCTCCAGCATCATCCTCACCTCCCAGCCTGTCATCACCTCCCAGCCTGCCTTTACCTTCCAGCCTCCTCCCTCACCTCCAAGCCTCCTCCTCACCTCCCAGCCTTCCTCACTATCCCAGCATCTTCACCTCCCAGCTCTCCTTCACCTCCCAGCCTCCTCCTTCACCTCCCAGCCTCCTTCCTTCACCTCCCAGCCTTCCTCACTATCCCAGCCTCCTCCTTCCACCTCCCACCTCCTTCACCTCCCAGCCTCCTCCTACACCTCCCAGCCTGCCTCTTCACCTCCCAGCCTCCTCCTTCACCTCCAAGTCTGCTACTTCACCTCCCATCATCATCCTTCACCTCCCAGCATCATCTCACCTCCCAGCCTGCTCCTTCACCTCCCAGCCTGTCCCTTTCACCTCCCAGCCTCCTCCTTCACCTCCCAGCCTTCCCTTTCACTATCCCAGCTCTCCTTCACCTCCCAGCCTCCTCCTTCACCTCTCACCTCCTTCTTTTCACCTCCCACCTCCTCCTTCACCTCCCAGCCTCCCTTCACCTCCCGCCTCCTCCTTCACCTTCCAGCCTCCTCCTTCTCCTCACCTCCCAGCCTCCTCCTTCACATCCCAGCCTCCCCCTTCCCCTCCTACTTCACCTCCCAGCCTCTCCCTCCCCTTCCCATCTCTCCTCCCCCCTCACCTCCTCCAGCCTTCCTCCTTCACCTCCCAGCCTCCCTCACTCCCAGTCTCCTCCCTTCACCTCCCAGTCTCCCCATTCACCTCCCAGCCTCCTCCTTCACCTCCCAGCCTCCTCCTTCACCTCCCAGCCTCCTCCTCACCTCCCAACCTCCTCACCTCCCAGCCTCCTCCTTTACCTCCAGCCTTCCTTTTACTTCCCAGCCTCCTCCTTCATCTCCCAGCCTGCTCCTTCACCTCCCAGCCTCCTCCTTCACCTCCCAACCTCCTCCTTCACCTCCCAGCCTCCTCCTTTACCTCCCAGCCTTCCACTTCCGCCTGCTCCTTCACCTCCCAGCCTCCTCCCCTCACCTCCCAACCTCCTCCTTCACCTCCCAGCTTCCTTCACCTCCCAGCCTCCTCCTTCACCTCCCAGCCTCCTCCTTCACCTCCCAACCTCCTCCTTCACCTCCCAGCCTCCTCCTTACCTCCCAGCCTTCCTTTACTATCCCAGCCTCCTCCTTCATCTCCCGTGCCTGCTCCTTCACCTCCCAGCCTTCTTTCACCTCCCAGTCTGCTCTTCACCTCCCAGCATCATCCTTCACCTCCCAGCCTCTCCCTCACCTCCCGGATCCTCCTCCTTCACCTCCCAGCTTCCTCCTTACCTCCCAGCCTTCCCTTTACTCCCAGCCTCCTCCTCACCTCCCAGTCTGCTACTTCACCTCCCAGCATCATCCTTCACCTCCCAGCCTCATCCTTTCACCTCCCAGCCTCCTTTACCTCCCAGCCTCCTCACCTCCCAGCTGCTCCTTCACCTCCCAGCCTCCTCCTTACCGCCCAGCCTTCCCTTTTACTATCCCAGCTCTCCTCTCACCTCCCAGCTCTGCCTTTTCACCTCCCAGCCTCCTCCTTCACCTCCCAGTCTGCTACTTCACCTCCCAGCATCATCCTTCACCTCCCAGCATCATCCTCACCTCCCAGCCTCCTCCCACCTCCCAGTCTGCTACTTCACCTCCCAGCATCTCCTCACCTCCAGTTGTTTATTCCAGCCTCCCTCACCTCCCAGCCTGCTCCTTCACCTCCCAGCATCATCCTCACCTCCCAGCCTCCTCTTCACCTCCTGGCCTCCTCCTTCACCTCCCAGTTTGCTCCTTTACCTTCCAGCCTCCTCCCTCACCTCCCAGCCTCCTCTCACCTCCCAGTCTGCTACTTCACCTCCCAGCATCATCCTCACCTCCCAGCATCATCCTCACCTCCCAGCCTGCTCCTTCACCTCCCAGCCTGCCTTTACCTTCCAGCTCCTCCCTCACCTCCAAGCCTCCTCCTCCTCACCTCCCAGCCTCCTTCACTATCCAGCATCCTCACCTCCCAGCCTCCTCACCTCCCAGCCTTCCCACCTCCCAGCCTTCCCTTTACTATCCAGCCTCCTCTCTTCACCTCCCAGCCTCCTTCCTCCAGCCTCCTCCTACACCTCCCAGCCTGCAACTCACCTCCCAGTCTCCTCCTTCACCTCCAGTCTGCTACTTCACCTCCCATCATCATCCTTCACCTCCCAGCATTTCACCTCCCAGCCTGCTCCTTCACCTCCCAGCTCCTTCACCTCCCAGCCTTCCCTTTCACTATCCCAGCCTCCTCCTTCACCTCTCAGCCTCCTCCTTCACCTCCTAGCCTCCCACCTCCCAGCCTCCTCCTTCACCTCCCAGCCTCCTCCTCACCTCCCAGCCTCACACTTTACCTTCCAGCCTCCTTTACCTTCCAGCCTTCCTCACTCCCAGCCTCCTCCTTCACCTCCCAGCCTCCTCCTTCACCTCCCAGCCTCCTCCTTCACCTCCCAGCCTGCTCCTTCACCTCCCAGCCTCCTCCTTCACCTCCCAGCTCTTCCTTCACCTCCCAGCTTCCTCCTTTCCCTCCCGCATCATCGTTCACTCCCATCCTCCTTCACCTCCCAGCCTGCTCCTTCCTTCCAGTCTCCTCCTCACCTCCCAGCCTCCTCCTTCACCTCCCAGCTCATCCTTCACCTCCCAGCTTCCTCCTCACCTCCCAGCTCATCCTTCACCTCCCAGCTCCTCCTTCATTTCCCCTCCTCCTTCACCTCCCAGCTCCTCCTTACCTTCCAGCCTCCTCTTCACCTCCCAGCCTCATCCTTCACCTCCCAGCTCCTCCTTCATTTCCCGCCTTCACCTCCCTCCCAGCCTCCTCCTTTACCTTCCAGCCTCCTCTTTCACCTCCCAGCCTCATCCTTCACCTCCCATCCTCCTCCTTCACCTTCCAGCCTCATCCTTCACCTCCCAGCCTGCTCCTTACTCCAGTCCTCCCCTCACCTCCCAGCCTCCTCCCACCTCCCAGCCTCATCCTTCACCTCCCAGCCTCCTCTTCACCTCCCAGCTCATCCTTCACCTCCCAGCTCCTCCTTCATTTCTCTTCACCTCCTGCCAGCCTCCTTTACCTTCCGCCTACTCCTTCACCTCCCAGCCTCATCCTTCACCTCCAAGCCTCCTCCTTCATTTCCCAGCCTCCTCCTTTCACCTCCCAGCCTCCTCCTTACCTTCCAGCCTCCTTCACCTCCCAGCCTCATCCTTCACCTCCCTCCTCCTTTTTCTTCTCCTTCACTCCCATCCTCCTTCTTTCACCTCCCCAGCCTCCTCCTTTTCACCTCCCAGCCTCCTCCTTACTCCAGTCTCTCTTCACCTCCCCACCTCATCTCACCTCCCAGCCTCCTTTCATTTCCCAGCCTCCTCCTTCACCTCCCAGCCTCCCCTTTACCTTCCAGCCTCCTCACCTCCCAGCCTCATCCTTTCACCTCCCATCCTCCTCCTTTCACCTCCCAGCCTCCTCCTTCACCTCCCAGCATCATCCTCACCTCCCAGCCTGCTCCTTTCACCTCCAGCCTCCTCCTTCACCTCCCAGCCTTCCCCTTCACCTCCCAGCCTCCCCACCTCCTAGCCCCTTCCTTACTCCCAGCCTCCTTCACTCCCACCCTCATCCTTCACCTCCCAGCTCCTTCATTTCCCAGCCTCCTCCTCACCTCCCAGCCTCCTCCTTCACCTCCCAGCCTCCTCCTTCACCTCCCAGCCTCCTCCCTTCACCTCCCAGCCTCATCCTTCACCTCCCAGCCTCATCCTTCACTTCCCATCCTCCTCTTCACCTCCCAGCCTCCTCCTCTTCACCTCCCAGCCTCTCCTTCACCTCCCAGCCTCCTTTCACCTCCCAGCCTCTCCCTCACCTCCCATCCTCCTCCTTCACCTCCCACCCTCCTCCTTCACCTCCCAGGCCTCATCCTTCACCTCCCAGCCTCCCTTCATTTCCCCAGCCTCCTCCTACCTTCCAGCCTCCTCCTTCCTTCCAGCTCTCCTCTTTCACCTCCCCCAGCCTGCTCCCACCTCCCAGCCTCTCCTTCACCTCCCAGCTCCGCCTTCCACCTCCCAGCATCCCTCACCTCCCAGCCTGCTCCTTCACCTCCCAGCCTGCCTTACCTTCCAGCCTCCTCCCTCACCTCCCAGCCTCCTCCTTCACCTCCCAGCCTTCCCTTCACTATCCCAGCCTCCTCCTCACTCCGCCAGCCTCCTCCTTCACCTCCCAGCCTCCTCCTCACCTCCCAGCCTCCTTTTCACCTCCCAGCCTTCCTTCACTTCCCAGCCCTCCTCCTTCACCTCCCAGCCTCCTCCTTCACCTCCCAGCCTCCTCCCACCTCCAGCCTGCTCTTCACCTCCCAGCTCCCTCTTCACCTCCAAGTCTGCTACTTCACCTCCCATCTCATCCTCACCTCCCAGCATCATCCTCACCTCGCCTCCTCCTTCACCTCCTCCAGCTCCCTTCCTTCACCTCCAGTCTGCTCCTTTACCTTCCAGCTCTCCTCCTCACTCCCAGCCTTCCTCCTTCTCACCTCCCAGTCTGCTACTTCACCTCCCAGCATCATCCTTCACCTCCCAGCATCATCCTCACCTCCCAGCTTGTCCTTCACCTCCCAGCCTGCCTTTATTTCCAGCTCCTCCTCACCTCCAAGCCTCCCACCTCCTCCCAGCCTCCCTTCACTATCCCAGCATCCTCCTCTTCACCTCCCAGCCTTCCTCCTCTTCACCTCCCAGCCTCCTCCTTCACCTCCCAGCCTTCTCTTTCTATCCCAGCCTCCTCCTCACCTCCCAGCCTCCTTCACCTCCCAGCTCTCCTACACCTCCCAGCCTGCCTTCACCTCCCAGTTCTCCTTCACCTCCAGCCTGCTACTTCACTCCCATCTCCTTCACCTCCCAGCATCATCTTTCACCTCCCAGCCTGCTCCTTTCCCCACCTCCCAGCCTCCTCCTTCACCTCCCAGCCTTCCCTTCACTATCCCAGCCTCCACCTCCCAGCCTCCTTCCTTCACCTCTCCAGCCTCCTCCCACCTCCCAGCCTCCTCCTTCACCTCCCCAGCCTCCTCCTTCACCTCCCAGCCACCTCTTACTCTCAGCCTCTTTCCTTCCAGCCTCCTCCACTTCCCAGCTCTCCTCCTCCTTCACCTCCCAGCCTTCCTCCTTCACCTCCCAGCCTCTCCTTCACCTCCCAGCCTGCTCCTCACCTCCCAGCCTCCTCTCTTCACCTCCCAGCCTCTTCCTTCACCTCCCAGCTTCCTCCTCACCTCCCAGCACTCTCCTTCACCTCCCAGCCTCCCACCTCCTAGCCTGCTCCTTACTTCCAGCTCCCTCACCTCCCAGCCTTCCTTTCACCTCCCAGCCTCATCCTTCACCTCCCAGCCTCCTCCTTCACCTCCCAGCCTCATCTTCACTCCCAGCCTCCTCCTCATTTCCCAGCCTCCTCCTTCACCTCCCAGCCTCCTTACCTTCCAGCCTCCTCCTTCACCTCCCAGCCTCATCCTTCACCTCCCAGCCTCCCTCCTCTTTCACCTCCCAGCCTCCTCCTTCACCTCCTCAGCCTCCTCCTTCACCTTCCAGCCTCCTCCTTCACCTCCCAGCCTCATCCTTCACCTCCCATCCTCCTCCTTCACCTCCCATCCTCCTCCTTCACCTCCCATCCTCCTTCACCTCCCAGCCTCATCCTCCCAGCCTGCTCCTTACCTTCTAGTCTCCTCCCTCACCTCCCAGCTCCTCCTTCACCTCCCAGCCTCCTCCTCACCTCCCAGCCTCCCTCACCTCCCAGCCTCATCCTTCACCTCCCAGCTCCTCCTTCATTTCCCAGCCTCCTCCTTCACCTCCTCCCAGCCTCCTCCTTACCTTCCAGCCCTCTCCTCCTTCACCTCCCAGTCCTTCACCTCCCAGCCTCCTCTCCTATTTCCCAGCCTCCTCCTTCACCTCCCAGCCTCCTTCTTTACCTTCCAGCCTCCTCCTCACCTCCCAGCCTCATCTCACCTCCCATCTCCTTTCACCTCCCAGCCTCCTCCTTCACCTCCATCCTCTCCTCCTTCACCTCCCAGCTCTCTTCCCTCCCAGCCTCCTTCCTTCTCCAGCCTCCTCCTTCACCTCCTCCCAGCTCTCTTTCACCTCCCAGCTCCTCCTCCCTTCATTTCCCCAGCCTCCTCCTTCACCTCCCAGCCTCCTCTCTACCTTTCCAGCTTCCTCCTTCACCTCCCAGCCTCATCCTTCACCTCCCATCCTCCTCCTTCCACCTCCCATCCTCCCTCCTTCACCTCCCAGCATCATCCTCACCTCCCAGCCTGCTCCTTCACCTCCAAGCCTCCTCCTCTTCACCTCCTAGCCTTCCTTTTCACTATCCCCAGCCTCCTCCTTCACCTCCTAGCTCTCCTCCCTTACCTTCCAGCCTCTTCACCTCCCCACTCCCATCTCACCTCCCAGCCTCCTTTCATTTCCCAGCCTCCTCCTTCACCTCCCAGCCTCCTCTTTACCTCCAGCCTCTCCTTCACCTCCCAGCCTTCCTCTTCACCTCCCAGCCTCCTCTCACCTCCCAGCCTCATCCTTCACCTCCCATCCTCCTTCACCTCCCAGCTCTCCTTCCTTCACCTCCCAGCCTCCTCCTCCTCACCTCCCAGCCTCCTCCTTCACCTCCCAGCCTTCCTCCTTCACCTCCCAGCTCATCCCTCACCTCCCAGCCTCCTCCTTCACCTTCCCACCCTCCTTCCTTCACCTCCCAGCCTCCTCCTTCACCTCCCAGCCTCCTTCCTTCTACTTCCTCAGCCTCCTCCTCTTCCAGCTCTCCTTCCTTACCTTCCAGCCTTCCTCACCTCCCAGCCTGCTCCTTTCACCTTCCCAGCTCTCCTCACCTCCCAGTCGCTAGCTTCACCTCCCAGCATCATCCCTCACCTCCCAGCCTGCTCCCACCTCCCAGCCTGCCTTACCTTCCAGCCTCCTCCCTCACCTCCCAGCCTCCTCCCACCTCCCAGCCTTCCCCTTCACTATCCAGCCTTCCTCCTTCACCTGCCAGCCTCCCACCTCCCAGCCTCCTCCCTCCTCCCAGCCTCTTCACCTCCCACCTCTTCACTTCCTAGCCTCCTCACCTCCCAGCCTCCTCCTTCACCTCCCAGCCTCCTCCTACACCTCCAGCCTCTGCTCCTTCACCTCCCAGTTCCTCCCACCTCCCAAGTTCGCTACTTCACCTCCCATCATCATCCTCACCTCCAGCATCATCCTCACCTCCCAGCATCATCCCTCACCTCCCAGCCTGCTCCTTCACCTCCAGCCCCTCCTTCACCCCAGCCTTCCTTCACTATCCCAGCCTCCTCCTTCACCTCCCAGCCTCCTCCTTCACCTCCCAGCCTCCTCTTCCCTCCTAGCCTCCTTTCACCTCCCAGCCTCCCACTTCACCTCCCAGCCTCCTCCTTTCACTCTCCCAGCCTCCTTCTTCACCTCCCAGCCTCCTTCCTCACCTCCCAGCCTCATGTTTCACCTCCCAGCCTCCTCCTTCATTTCCAGCCTCCTCCTCTTCACTCCCACCCTCCTCCTTCACCTCCCAGCCTCCTCCTTCACCTCCCAGCCTCCTCCTCACCTTCCAGCCTCCTCCTTTCACCTCGCAGCCTCATCCTTCACCTCCCAGCCTCCTTCATTTCCCAGCCTCCCTCTTCACCTCCCAGCCTCCTCCTTACCTCCCAGCCTCCCGCCTCCCAGCCTGCTCCTTCACTTCCTAGCCTCGTCCACCTCCCAGCCTCCTCACCTCCCAGCCTCCTCCTTCACCTCAGCCTCTTCACCTCCCAGCCTCCTCTTACCTTCCAGTCTCCTCCTTCACCTCCCAGCCTCATCCTTCACTTCCCAGCCTCCTCCTCACGTCCCAGCCTCCTCCTCACCTCCTAGCCTCCCTACCCTCCCAGCCTCTTCGCCTCCCAGCCTTCCCCTTCACTCACTCTCCCAGCCTCTTCACCCCTCAGCCTCTTCTTCCTTTCACCTCCCAGCCTCATCCTTCACTTCCCAGCCTCCCACGTCCCAGCCTCCTCCTTCACGTCCCAGCCTCCTCACCTCCCAACCTGCTCCTTCCCAGCCTTCCCACTCCCAGCCTTTCACTATTCCCAGCCTTTTCACCTCCCAGCCTCCTCCTTTCACCTCCCAGCCTCCTTTTCTTTCCAGTCCCTCCTTTCACCTCCCAGCCTCATCCTTCACTTCCCAGCCTCCCTCTTCACGTCCCAGCCTCCTCCTTCACCTCCTAGCCTCCTCCTCTTACCTCCCAGCCTCCTTCGCCTCCCAGCCTCTTCACTATCCCAGCCTCCTCCTTCACCTCCCTCAGCTCTTCCTCTCACCTCCCAGCCTCCTATCCTTCACTTCCCAGCCTCCCTTCACGTCCCAGCCTCCTCCTTCACTTCCCAGCCTCCTCCTTCACGTCCCAGCCTCTTTCACCTCAACCTGTTTCACCTCCCAGCCTTCCTTCACCTCCCAGTTCCCTTCACTATCCCTTCTTCACCTCCCAGCCTCCCTCATTCACCTCCCAGCCTCCTCCTTCACCTCACAGCCTCCGTCACACCCCAGCCTCCTCCCTCACCTCCCAGCCTTCCTTCACTATCCCAGCCTTCTTCACCTCCCAGCCTCCTCCTTCACCTCCCAGCCTCTTCCTTCGCCTCTTCTTGCTCTTTACTTCCCAGCCTCCTTTCACCTCCCAGCCTCCTTCCTTCACCTCCCAGCTCTCCTCCTTCACCTCCCAGCTTGCCTTTTCACCTCCCAGTCTCATCCTTCACCTCCCAGCTTTTCCTTCACCTCCCAGCATCATCCTCACCTCCCAGCTTCTCCTTTCACCCCCAGCCTCCTCCTTCACCTCCCAGCTTGCTCCTTCACTTCCCAGCCTCCTCTTCACCTCCCAGCCTCCTTTTCACCTCCCAGCCTCCTTCACCTCCCAGCCTCCTCCTTCTACCCGTCAGCCTCTTCCTCTTCACCTCCAGCCTCCTCCTTACCCAGCCTCCTCCTTCACCTCCCAGCCTCATCCACTTCCTAGCCTCCTTTTCACATCCCAGCCTCCTCTTCACCCTCCCAGCCTCCTCCTTTACCTCCCAGCCTTCCCTTCACTATCCCAGCCTCCTCCTTCACCTCCCCAGCCTTGTTCACCTTCCAGCCTCCTCACCTCCCAGCCTCCTCCTTCACCTCACGCCTCCTCCCTCACATCCCAGCCTTCCCCTTCACTATCCCAGCCTCCTCCTTCACCTCCCAGCCTGTTCCTTCACCCAGTCTCATCCTTCACCTCCCAGCTTTCTCCTTCACCTCCCAGCATCATCCTTCATCTCCCAGCTTCCTCCTTCACCTCAGCCTCCTCCTTCACCTCCCAGCCTGCTCCTTCACCTCCCAGCCTGCTCCTTCATTTCCAAGCTACCTCCTTCATCTCCCAGCCTGCTCCTTCACCTCTTAGCCTGCTCCTTCACATCCCAGCCTGCTCCTTTACCTTTCAGCCTCCTCCTTCACCTCCCATCCTCCTCCTTCACCTCCCAGCCTTCTCCTTCACCTTCCAACTTCCTCCTTCACCTCTTAGCCTCCTCCTTCACCCCCCAGCCCCCTTCACCTCCCAGCCTCCTCTTTCACCTCCCAGCTTCTTCCTTCAACTCCCAGCCTCTTTCACTGGGAAATTACTAATAGCATGTTAAAGCGAAAGTAGATAATCCACCTAGTTCTTAACGAAGACAGTTACCTCCCTCCTTCCCTGCCTACCTATCTTATTGCATTTCATTCGGGTGCCATTTCATATTTCAGGAAACAGTGTTTATAAACCATCATTCTGTTTACATGTGTTATATTAACTAGTGTGGTCTTGCGGAGGTATTTTAGCGTTATCTCTCGACCTTCTTACTTGTCTAACTTTTTTTTTCCACAATAAAAGCAAAGTTTCCTAATAAATTTCCCGAAGTCGACTTTTCAAGTGTTCTGGTAGCCTTCTTGACCCACTGCGACGACGAGGCCACTTGGTGCAAGATCCTCTCCCCCACAGACGGGAGCGGCACCATATATCTGACCAATTTGGCTAAGTTTTGAAATCACTTCGTTATCTTCTGAAGGAGAGAAAGTTTTTAAGAGAATCTTGTTCCCATTTTCTCCCGCGCTAATATTTTCCAATAACCATTTTTTTTAATAGGAGTTGGACATTAAGAGTGTTAGTTAAGAGGAGCTCCTTTCACGGATTTTGGTGGCTGTACTAACTGAGAACGGAAAGATCATGAACTGAAAGCGTTGTTCTTATGTCATCAACACTGGTCAGTAACTATAGGGACCATAACGGCTGTGTCTACGAGAAACAAACAAGACTTAATAGCAATGATAATATGTTGGGGGAGATGTAGCCGTGTATAGGGTGAGAGTTAGGTGTAAGTTGTAAGGAAAAGGTGGAAATGTGTAGGATGTTAGAGCGATACAGTACAGTTCATTTTTATGGGAGTAATAGTACTTAAAGACATTGTAGTGTAAAGACTTACACGTAAGTATAGTACGGAAGGCTGTAGTGTGTACGTCCAGTGTAAGGTAGAGGTAGCTTGGAGAAATTGAAGTGTATCAAAAGGTATAATTAATCAGTTGAATAATGAACGAACTCTATCTTGTGTTGAGAAAGTCTTGTGTTCTTAAGTTACTCAAAACTTACTCACAATGCCCACACAATACCCTTAGTAGTACTGTATATAGTAGTGGTCGCCTTCCTTGCCTTCCTAGATCAACAAAGGAACTGAGACAAAATCATCCGCCGCCACCGAAATTTACGTCTTTCTGCAACATTGTTCATATTTCCTGATCCTCGAGCAAGTTCCTACTCGAGGATCACTTGTCCTCAGACACTTTAATAACATGGCTTAAGAGGCTTATCGTATGTTTTAAGTGACTCTAATAGCATATCTTCAATAGCATGTTTTAAAGAACAGTAATTACATGTGCTAGAATACTTTAATCGCAGGGCTTAAGATAATTTTTATCACGTGTATTAAGACGTTTTAGTCGCACGTCTTAAGAGTTAACTTGCATGGTTTTAACAGACTTTAATCGCATGTCGTAAGAGAATTTCATTACACGTCTTAAGAGAATTCAATATTTGTTTGTTTTAATACAGCTTAATCTCATGTCGTGTTTTAGTTTGTTTTATTCATAAACGTTAAGGTACGTTGTTCGTGTTCCATGTTACTGTACAGTCTGTTTATATGACCACCAGGCTGATTACTGACACGTCTATGTATTTATCTTTTTGGAGAACCTTCTGGCTGGCCATAAACGATCATGTAGATCATAAACTTATAAATTAATTGTTTCGTACCTAACCCGACCTAACCTAACCTTATATAATCCACTTTAAGTGTTATTTTGCTCCTATGGTAATAAACAACGCCATCAATGAAACATCGAATTTTAGTATATACAAATTAATTTCCATTGAGCTACAGCAATACAAACACGAAGTTTTCCCTTTTCGGCAAAATTCTCAGTTCTTTTTGAGGCTTAATTAATTGGCAAATATCTGTATTTAGTGTAACTAACACACACACACACACACACACACACACACACACACACACACACACACACACACACACACACACACACACACACACACACACACACACACACACACACACACACACACACACACTACTACTACTACTACTACTACTACTACTACTACTTTGCTGTCACTCGGAATCGAGTATGACGATCATCCAGCTGTGATACAATGATAAGAATTATTAAGGAAGTCACCTAGGTTGGTGAGTTTTGAGGTGACTAAATAGGCCGATACGGGACCGACAGAGTCGATCACAGATGTTGCACTTGTGGGGGCTACATCTTGTGCAGAAGGGACGGCAGCAGCGTCTTTCTGGCGTTGGCGCTTGTCTGTCTCGTTATACAGTCGGGCAAACTCGAAAGTATTGACACCTTCTTCTATATGACTCCTCCAAGTGTGAGGTAATCGCGTCTCATGTGACGGGGTCGATTTGGCACTTTTTCAGGCTTGTCTTATGACTATCTTTATACCTTTTCAGTTGCCCGCCAGCGTTACGTTTACTATTCTTTAGGTGACTGTAAAGTAGATGCTTTGGCAGTCTACTGTCGTCCAGGCGGGTAACATGGCCAGTCCAGCGTAGTTGTTCATTGGTAATGGTAACCCCGATGCTTCTACAGTTGGTGTCAGCAAGAATAATGGCATTTGTTCTCTTGTCTTCCCAGCGAACTCGGAGGATGGAATGTAGAAAACGTTGGTGAAACTTTTCAAGTGCCTTGATGTGCCTCCTGCATGTGACCCATGTCTCGCTGCCATATAACAGGGTGGGGAGGACCACGGCTCGATATACGTGTAACTTTGGGGATATTTTCAGCTCCCTACAGCTGAAGGCACGGTTTCGGAGTCTGCCAAAGGCTTGCGATGCACATCTGAGCCGATGCTGCATCTCTTCATCCATGTCCGCGGTGGTGGACAGGTGGGAGCCGAGATACCGAAAGTGGGTAACACGAGTGAGGGCAGTACAGTTAAGGTGGATGGATGGTGGACGTGTGGCTGAACCAGGGGCAGGCTGAAAGAGAATCTGAGTCCTAAGCGTCTGCATAGGTGTTCAGGATCTCCTGTAGGTCGTGTTCAGTGTGAGCAACAAGGGTGAGGTCGTCTGCATACTGAAGTTCAGTAATGGAAGCTGCCGACACCTTTGGTCTTGCCTGGAGTTGTCTTATGTTGAAAAGACCCTTTATTCGGTAACCGATGTCCACCCAGCCGGCTAAATTTGCTCTGGCACTAGAAAGGAAGGCAGCAAAGAAATTGGAAAAGAGAGTTGGTACCAGTACGCACCCTTGTTTAACCCCCGTTCGGATGGGGAAGAACTCAGAGAGGGTGCCATTGTGCAGGACACTGCCATACATGCCATCGTACAGTTGCCTCACAATGGCAATGAATCTGGTGGACCCTCAGCCGTTTTGGCTGAGGGTCCACCAGAGGGCTTCGCTGTTGATTGAGTCGAAGGCCTTGGTTAGGTTGATGAAAGCCATATACAAGTCACGATGCTGTTCTTTGCTCTTTTACTGTATCTGACGGGCAGCAAAGATTATGTCAGTAGTGCCACGCGTTGGTCTAAAGCCACATTCAGATTCTGGGAGGAAGTTTTCCGCCTCAGGAAGAAGTCTGTTTAGGAGGACTCGGGTGATAGTCTTGCCTGCTACAGAGAGCAGCGAGATCCCGTGGTAGTTACCACAGTCTGACCGGTCTCCCTTGTTATTATAAATATTAACGATGGAGGCGCCTCTAAGACCTTGGGAGATTTCTTCCCTTTCCCATATATTCTCCAGGAGAGAGTGGACACGGCTGGTAAGCAGAGGCCCTCCTGCTTTATACACCTTGGCTGCGATTCCATCAGGCCCTGAGGATTTGTTATTTTTCATCTGTTTGATGGCAATAGCTACTTCATCTAGGGATGGAGGATAGCTGAGGTGGGTCAGCTCTGGATGCTGAGGCACCTGCTGGGTAGTCAGGACATCCACATAGGTGTTTCGGTTGAGCAGGGAATGGTAGTGCTCTTTCCAGCACTGAAGGAGGCCTTCATCGTCTTTAATTATGTAGTTACCGTCGGATGAGTGGAGGGGGGATGCGCCACGAGTGATTGGCCCATAAAATGTTTAAGCGGAATTGAAAAATTCGCGCATCTTGTGCTAATCTGCAAATTTTTGTTTCTCATGCTTTATTTCTAAATCAGTCGTTCTTTAGTTTGCGAGGTTTACGCTGGGCTGCTGCTTTCTTCCTGCGGAAGGTTTCAGCTTTGGTCTGAGACTGAGGGTTGTTCAGCCAGTCAGTTAAAGGAGCACGTTTATCGTCGACGAGTACATTGATTGCTGAATCATTTTCATCAAACCAGTCCTGGTTCATTCTTTCGATCTGGGCGAGGGGGTCTCTGCAGTTTTTTCTCGTGACAGTGTCGAGAATATCCCATTGGGCACTGGGATTTGGGTTGTTTGTTGTCGGGTTGTTTATTAGCCCATGTTTGAGCTGCTCTCTGAAAGCATATGCTACCGCTGGATCATCCAGACGCTTAGTGTTAAAACCTCTTCTGGAGGCTTGCTGCCTTCGCCGTTTTGGGGCAACGTGAAGTGAGAGCTTGGCTCTGACGAGCCGATGATCAGTGTCGCAGTGGTCTCAGCCACGCCTGGCACGGGTGACGAGGACATCTCTGCAATCTCTCTCTCTGACAATGATGTAGTCAATGAGATGCCAGTGTTTGAAATGTGGGTGTTGCCACGAACCCTTGAATTTATCGGCCTGCTTAAACAAGGTATTGGTGATAGTGAGATTGTGTGCCGTTCACTTGCTGAGGAGGAGTAGGCCGTTGGGATTACACTTCCCTAGACCATTTCTCCCTATGGTTCCCTGCCAAATGCCAGCATCTCTGCCAACTCTGGCATTGAAGTCACCAAGGAGCACAACCTGATCTTCTCTGTGGATAGAGATTAGCACTCTGTCGAGGTCGGCGTAAAAGGCCTCCTTGATGTCATCCTCTGCATTCAGTGTTGGAGCGTATTCACTGATGAAAAAAGCATGACGTGAGTGATTCAGTGTGATTCGAAGCGTCATGAGGCGCTCGTTGATCTCAATAGGCATTTTGGTTAGCCTGTGTAGGACGCGTTGGCGGATGGCAAAGCAACTCCATAAATGTGGTTTCTCTCCGCTGCAGGCTTACCCTTCCAGACGAAGGTAAAGCCAGATGCCCGTTCTGTGAGTTGGCCCTCATCTGGAGCCGGGACTCACTAATGGCTGCTATGTCAATGTTATACCTAGCCAGCTCTTTTGCCACAAGGGCGGTTTTTCTTTTAGGATGCTCGTTTGTGCCAGTATCCAGAAGGGTCCTGTCATTCCATGCAGCGACCATAAGAGGTTGTGTAGTTTGTTTTTGTTTGGAAATGTGATTTTGATTGTGTTTTCGACCGCATAAAAGATGACCTTAATGGGTGCGGTTGCCCAGTCAGTTTTTTTATTTTTTTTTTATTTTTAGACAGGCTATGTTTAGGACACCTTTTCTAGCCCCCCGCGAAAGGGTTCCTCAGTCACACAGACCGGAAAGGATTGCACTGCTGCCTAGATCCCAGTGCATAAACGACCATCTTATCTGTGCCGTCCATGTGCAGAGTTGTGACTAGAGACTCCCGGCAGTCATCACTGCTTGTCCCCATCGTCCGTCACCATAGGACTTTTGGGGGTATAGGGGTTTTGATGATGATGAGAGGTATGATGAGCTGGGTGATGGCTGCGCGTGAGTTGATTTATGTAGTGAGGCAGGAGCGCAGGCTGTAACCACACATCTTGGTTCTCCCTTTCCAAATTCGGTGGTGCAAGTGTTGCAACGACTTTGGAGAGGGAGAGATGCGGTGGACTGCCGATAGCCCCACTTTGTTGGGTTTCGCCTTAGTAGCCTGTCCATCATGCAATGACTTCGTCTGCAGGTGTAGTCGGTGGGTTCCCATGGTTGTCACCTACTCCGCCTACACCGCCGTTGAGGTCTTGTTGGAGCTCTGTAAGCATGTCTGCCTGATGCGGGGCTCCACCGCAGATTTTTCGTTCAGGGTTTACTCCCATAGCCCTATACCTACCAAGGTAATTCGCAAGGCAGTGGGGCAATGGTTGGTAGGCGCCAGAACGTGCCCATATGCTAGCGGTCCACACACACACACACACACACACGCACACACACACACACACACACACACACACCCGCACACACACACACACACACACACACACACACACACACACACACACACACACACACACACACACACACACACACACACACACACACACAGATATGTCCGTCTGGTGACGTAGGTGTGTCGTGGGGTGAGAGGCGAAACATTACGTACAGTACCACGTCATTTGTCAACAACCTTTTGTTCTACAAGTACCTAATAAACTCTACTGCCACTGTTAACGTGTGTCCTGGAAACAATACCAACAACAGGAAGAAATCGATTTGTGACGACTAGGCATTATTGTGTGTGTGTGTGTGTGTGTGTGTGTGTGTGTGTGTGTGTGTGTGCGCGTGCGCAGATCACCAGGCATTACAAAAGTCAAATACAGAGAAGTTCTGGTCACCGATACAGAATGGATATAGAATCCTTTGAAAGAATTCAGGAGGGTGACAATAGTAATCCTGGCGTTAGGAACCTTGAGTATAGAGACAGGTTAAAGCATCTTAATTTGCACTCCTTGAGAGACGTAGAGCGAAGCAATTGATAGAGGTGTATAAGTGGCTGCAGGGCTAAACAAAGGACATTAAAAGGTACTCAAATTATCCAACCAGGAGCGAACTTAACAATGGTTTTAAATTAGACAAATTTAGATTTAGGCGTGAAATAGGTAAACTGGTTTGGAAACAGAGTAGTGGATGAATGGGAAACAAGTTACCAACATCAATATTCACTAATCAACAAAGAGAATATTAACTTTTAAATATCTTTTTATCAGCCACAGTCGTCTACCCACCAGTCAGTCAGCGCCGTGGTGATGAAGACTGTGGTGCTTTTAGCAGGCGGGCACAACGCCAAGACTAATACTGATTAATGACACCTTGTATTTGATCCATTTATCAATTTCCTCCTCCACATCCTGCAATATTATTTTTTTTTCACCGCCGACACCGAGTTCATTTTTCACACTCCCTCACACGACCACCCCCGCCAGGCCTCTTACACCACCCATCCATCACCTCCACCTCACACTGACACCACACTACCTCTATACTACCTCCACACTGCCTCCATAGTACCTCCACACTGTCTCCATAGTTCCTCCACATTGCCTCCACAGTTCTTTCACACTGCCTCTACACTGTTTCTATCCGCATTGCCTCCATAATGCCTCCACACTGCCTCTATAGTACCTCCACATTGCCTCCATAGTTCCTACACACTGCCTCACATTTCCTCCATAATGCTTGCATACTGCCTCCAGAGCACCTCCATATTTCCTCCATAATGCCTTCACACTGCCTCCAGAGCACCTCCACATTTCCTCCATAATGCCTCCACACTGCCTCCATAGTGCCTCCATAATGCCCCATCGGGAGAAAAAGAAATAGGGTGAGAAAGAAAATGGAAGAACTCCGCATATAACACACACACAGGCTGACTCAACAGTGTGTCATTATTACAAGTCAGGCGTATTGCTGACGAGCCAGTCCTCCACACCACACTGGTAACGCTGACTTGTAGGTGAGGGGATAGGGTTTTTTTGTTAAAGGGTAGGGGTATTGTTAAGGGGTAGGGGTATTGTTAAGGGGTAGGGGTATTGTTAAGGGGTAGGGGGGTATTGTTCAAAGGTAGGAGTGTTATTAAAGGGTAGGATAGATATTAAGAGGTAGAGCTGTTAAGGGGTAAGGTATTCTTAAGGGTGTAGGAGTATTGTTAAGGGGTTGAGTTGTTGTTAAAGGTTTGTGGTGTTGTTAATGGGTATGAAGGTTAAAGGGGTAGGAGTCTTATTAAGGGATAGGGACGTTAAAGGGGGTAAGGGTATTGTTAAGATGTAGGAGTGTTTAAGGGGTAGCGGTAATATTAAGGGGCAGGGGAGTTGTTAAGGGGTAGGGCAGTGTTTAAGGGGTAGGGCAGTGTTTAAGGGTAGGGGGTGGGCAAGGGGTAGGGGTTTCGGTTAAGGGGTAAGGGTGTTAAGGGCAGGGGTATTGTTAAGGGGTAGAGGTATTGTTAAATAAGTAGGGGTATTGTTAAGGGGTAGGGGGCAAGAAGGGTAGGGAGTTGTTGAAGGTGTGTAGGGGTGTTAATGGTAGAATATTGGTGGTGGGGTAGGGTGTGGTTAAGGGCAAGGGTGTTGTTAAGGGTAGGGTATTGTTAAGGGAGTAGTGTGGTATTAGGGGTAGAGATGTTAAAGGGGTAGCGGTGTTATTAAAGGGTAATGGAGGCAAGAAGGGCAGGGAGTGTTGTTATGGGGTAGGGTATTACAAGGGGCAGGGGCATTGTTAAGGGGTAGGGGCATTGTTAAGGGGTAGGGGCAAGGAAAGTTGAGGGCAGAGGATATTAAGGGGGGTACGGGGTGTTGTTAAGGGGTAGGGGTGCTGTTAAGGGGTAGGGCATTATCAAGGGTGGGAGTTCTGAAGGGGTGGGTGTTGTTATGGGTAGGAGTGGGATATTGGCGAGTAGGGGTGTTGTTAATGGGTAGGGGTATTGTTAAGGGGTAGGGGTACGGTTAAGGGGCAGGGGCACAAGCCAAGGTGTAGGGGTGTTAAAGGGTAGCGGTAATATTAAAGAGGAGCTATTAAAGGGTAGGGGTTGTTAAGGGTAGGGCAGTGTTTAAGGAGTAGGGGTGTTAAGGGGGTAGGGTATTGTTAAAGGCAGGGCGCACACAAGGGCAGGGGTGCATTGTTAAGGGTAGGGGTATTGTTAAAGGGTAGGGGTGTTGTTAAGGGGTAGGGGTATTGTTAAGGGGTAGGGGTATTGTTAAGGCGTAGGGGTGTTAAAGGGATAGCGGTAATATTAGGGGTAGGGGAGTTGTTAAAGGGTAGGGGTGTTAAGGGTAGGGATATTGGTAAGGGGTAGGGGAGTTGTTAAGGGGTAGTGGTGTTAGGGGTAGAGATGTTAAAGGGGTAGCTGTGTTATTAAAGGGTAGTAAGGAGTGTTAAGGGGTAGGAGTGTTGTTATGGGGTAGGGGTATTGTTAAGGGGTAGGGATATATCTAAGGGGTAGTGGAGTTGTTATGGGGTGGGGTTATTGTTAAGGGGTAGTGGAGTTCTTAAGGGGTGGGGGTGAAGTTAAGGGTAGGAGTGATATTAAGGAGTATGGGTGTTGTTAATGGGTAGTGGTATTGTTTAAGGGGTAGGAGTGTCGTTAAGGGGTATGGGTATTGTTAAGGGGTAGGGGTATTGTTAAGGCGTAGGTGTGATATTAAGGGATAGGGGTATTGTTAAGGGGTAAGGGAATTGTTAAGGGATAGGGAAATTGTTAAGGGGTAGAGGTATTGTTAAGGGGCAGGGGGTATTGTTAAGGGGAAGGGATGTTAAAGGGGTAGCGGTATTATTAAGGGGTAGGAGTGATATTAAGGGATATGGGTATTGTTAAGGGATAGGGGAATTAAAGGGTAGGGGTATTGTTAGGGTGGGGAATTATTGTTAAGGGTGAGGTATTGTTAGGGCAGAATTGTTAAGGGATGGAGAATTATTAAATTGGGAATTGTTAAGGGTAGGGTATTGTTAAGGGGTCGGGGAATTGCTAAGGGGTCGGGGAATTGTTAAGGGGTAGGGGAATTGTTAAAGGGTAGGGGGTATTGTTAAGGGGTAGGGGTATTGTTAAGGGGTAGGGGTATTGTTAAGGGGTAGGGGTATTGTTAAGGGGTAGGGGGTATTGTTAAGGGGTAGGGGTATTGTTAAGGGGTAGTAGAGTTGTTAAGGGGTGGGAGTGTTGTTAAGAGTAAGAGTGATATTAAGGAGTAGGGGTGATATTAAGGGGTAGGGATGATTTTAAGGGGTAGGTGTGATATTAAGGGGTAGGTGTGTGTAAGGGCGGAAACGATCTTCCTGCTCGATACCGCTGCTTTCTCGCTCGTTTGCTGGTGCGACCAACACTTGGGGAGGTTGGAGAGAGGTGAGAACGGCAGCGGCTACCTGTGTCACCGGCAGATTCACCCCAGCCGCCATACAGTCACTATCTAGCTACCCGGCTGTTCGTCAAATTCTGGCTGTGATCTCATTATAGGTCCTGGACTCGTGGGCTGTTTTCCCAGACCTTCACCTGTCGACTGTCAATTCTCTGGATAATCAACCTCTACCGCTGCTCCTCTCCACCGTCTGTGCCTCGGTGTTTCGTTGGCTGTATCAAGACATCGCTGGAGTGAGGAGTTGAACGGACGCTTCCCCCTTAGAGTGGATTACTGTGTCCTGGAACCTTCCCCCAGGGCCACTGTCGTAGGAAATATCTGTTCATTGTTTGATTCTATCAGTTGTTGACTCACATTAACTGTTTGATTCCTTTTATTGTTTGATTCTATCAGTTGTTGACTCCCATTAATTGTTTGATTCCATTATTTGTTTGATTCTATTAATTGCCGACTCCCATTAATTGTTTGCTTCCCATTATTTGTTTGCTTCCCATTAATTGTTTGCTTCCTTTAATTGTTTGCTTCCCTTAATTATTTGACTCCATTAATTGTTTACTGCATTAATTGTTTGACTCCCGTAATTGTTACTTGAAGTTTGTTGAGTGGTGTCAGAGTTTTGTGTTATATTTTTTATAGTAAAGAGATGTCAATCTCAAACGGTTGTTTGCTATTCCTCAGAAAACCATGGTCCTTGACTTTCCTTTATTAAGATCCTGATTGGTCTGGTAAGGGATTTCTATCCCTAAGTCCCAGGCCCTTACAGTGTGATATTAAGGGGTAGGGGTGATATTAAGGGGTAGGTGTGATAGTAAGGGGTAGGGGTGTTAACAGGTGGAGAGTCAGTCAGATAGAAGGTAGAAGGAATGATGTGAGCCAGTGTAGCTATACCCTTCAGATCCACTGTGAGTTGTACCGACCTTGTATCTTAGTATATCGCCATACTCAGTTCACATGATGTTTACGGTAATGTTTATCATCCTTGTAGGAGAACTTTGTAATCTTGGACAATAAGAGTTTGGGCTATTTTATCATGTATAATGTCTTTGTAAACTCTAAATTTAAATTGGTATTTTGGGCTTTTATACGTGTGAGTCATCCACTAAATAATTCATATTTTGCATTAGATGTTGAGTGTTATCGTCTGCATTGTGTACTAATATACTGAGTTGGACCTTTACGAGTCTCCTTTATGATGTGGAGGACATTTTTCAACACTTATATAGTATCTATGTGTGTTTGTGTAGAAGTCATAAGCTGTAACAGGTAAAGGGATTTAATGAATCACACGAGTGTAGGTGAGGTTGACGGGGGGGGCAGGAAGACCCTTTATAAATCTACGTTATCTGTGTTACCTGTACTCAACCTCCTCTTCCTTCTCCTCCTCCTTCAGTTCTTATCTTTCCTGACTATGGAATTCTCTTCCTTCTCACATCTTTCCATCAACCTACAACCCGCAGTTCTTTCAATACAGGCTATATATCTTCCATGTTTATTTCCGTATCTTTAACAGTGGTGCACTAGACAGGCCTAAACTGAATATAGATCAATTTGTCAGTAATACTAAACCTGCCACTGGACCATCTCAGTATTGAAAGATATATAGATACACACGGAACTGACCGCCCTATTCCTGCGACCATCTCGGTGGGAGTAAATAAAAGAACACAAACCATAAGAGTTGTTATTCATCACAGTGCTCTCAACCCTATGAATGACGAATGAGGACCAGAATGAACCACCTGGGGAGACGACCTTTCCCATTGTCCACTACACCCACCCTCACCACCACCACCACCCCTCACCCCACCACCCTCACCCTCACCCACCACCACCCACCAGCCACCACCACCACCTTCACCCATCACCACTACCACCCTCGCCCTCCATTACTACCACCACCACCCTCACCCACCATTACTACAACCACCACCCTCAGCTACCACTATCACCAACCTTCACCCATCGCTACCACCACCGCTCATCCACCACTACCACCACCCTCACCCACCATCACCCTCGCCCACCACTAACACCACCACCACCCTCACCCACCACCCACCACCCTCACCCACCACCACCACACTCACCCACCACCCTCCACCCACCACCACCACCTCCACCCACCCTCCCTCCACCACCACCCTCACCCACCACCTCACCACCACCACCACCCTCACCCACCACCCTCACCCACCACCACCCCTCACCCACCCAACCACCACCTCACCCACCTCAACCACCACCACCACCCTCACCCACCACCACCCTCACCCACCACCCTCACCACACCTCACCCACCCACCCACCCACCTCAACCACCACCCTCACCCCAACACCTCACCCACCCTCACCACCACCACCACCCACCACCACCACCCACCACCACCTCACCCTCACCCACCACCACCCTCT